>NC_046000.1:9591857-9891857 GCF_010909765.2 Amblyraja radiata
CGAGCTAGAGGAGGTAGTTGAGGCTGGGACTATCCAACTGTTTAAGAAACAGTTAGACAGGTACATGGATAGGACAGGTTTGGAGGGATATGGACCCAACGCAGGCAGGTGGGACTAATGTAGATGGGGACATTTTGGCCGGTGTGGGCAAGTGGGCAAGTTTCCACCCTGTATCAATCTAATGACATGATAATACTCTAAATATCGATGCAGTCATTTTTCCTCTCACGAATTCTCTTCCCTCTCTTGTGGCAGGGCTGCTGTCGTTTGGCCTGGTGGTATTGGTAGATCCTGTTAATAAATCACGGCCGAAGGAATGAGAACACAGCCGGAAGAGCGGTGAACCTTGATCGACCTTGCCACAGTGCAGACGTCAAATGGTGGAGACTTTGGTGAAATCCCGCTCTCTCCTGGGGCAAATCGATGAGGAAAGGACTGCTTATTTTTTCCGCCGGATTCTCGAGCTGTTCGGACAGGGCGCCCGCCGTATCAACAATAAGACTCATTGTGTGTGTTCGTGCTAATCGGGGCTCCACAGTATGTTCAGCGTGGCAAGCCACACCTGTAATTTGATCCAAGTAAAAATTAAGTTGCAGTGACTTTCTGAAAATGAGTTGGTACGAACACCTATCGCAGAAATAACAACCTGAGCTGAGCTGTAAACCCCAGCATCCTTGAGTTTAGAGGTACAGCGCAGAAACAGGGCCCTTCGGCCCATCGAGTCCGTGCCGACCAGCGATCCCCGCACACTAACACCATCCGACACACACCAGGGACAATTTTACATTTAATTCAAGCCTATTAAACTACAATCCTGTACTTCTTTAGAGCAGTGGTTCTCAACCTTTTTTCAGTGATGTACCCCCTGTGAGATATTTTTTCAGCCAAGTACCCCCTAACCAGCGCAAAAATATAGGCCTATATTTTAAAATCTCACGTACCTCCTGGAGTGCCTTCACGTACCCCCAGGGGTATGCGTACCCCCATTTGAGAACCACTGCTTTAGAGTGTGGGAGGAAACTGGAGATTGGGGGAAAAACCCTCGCAGGTCACGGGCAGAACGTACAAACTCCGTCAGAAGAAGGGTTTCGGCCCGAAACGTTGCCTATTTCCTTCGCTCCATAGATGCTGCTGCACCCGCTGAGTTTCTCCAGCATTTTTGTGCACCTTCGATTTTCCAGCATCTGCAGTTCCTTCTTAAACAGGTACAAACTCCGTAGTTGGGATGGGCCCCGGATCTCTGGCAGTGTGAGCGCTGCAAGGCAGCAACTCTACCGCTGCGCCACCGTGCCGCCCGCTATTTCTCACGGACACGGCATCAAGTTCTCTGCCACCTTAGGGTTGAAACACATATAGAACAGTATAGCTCGAGAACAGGCCCTTCTGCCCAAAATGTCTGTGCCAGGCATGATGCCAAGGCTAACTCTTATGTTCCCGCACGTGATCCATATCCACGTGCCTATGCAAATGTCTCTAAAATGAAACCATCATATTTGCCTCCACCCCTGGCAGCGAGTTTATTTACGCACTCGCTGACCTCTGTGTAGAACAAAACCTGCCCCGCACATCCCCTTTAAACTTAGCACCTCTCATCTTAACGCTATGCCCCCCAGCACGCCCTTTAAGGCAGAGAGAGATAAGATTCTTGATTTAGTACGGGCATGAGTTATGCGGAGAATGGGTTAGGAGTGAGAGATAGATCAGCCATGGCAGAGAAGCCTTGATTAGACTTAATTCTGCTCCTATCACTTATGAACTCGGTACAGGTCCACCAACAACTTTTCCAGCAGCTGCTTGTCCCGCACCTCCTTCAATCCGGATCTCGACCTCATCGGGACTTCCGCGGCTGATCGAATTGGCCCCCCCGCACTGCGGACAGTGCTCGAGAACTCCGGCCTCGCCCGGAGCCGGCAGATCCGTTCACAGAGCCGACTTTGCCATCCGGTATCTCGGCACCCTCAGCCCACTCCTGGTGGTCCGGCAAAACGGATAATCCAAAACAGACTCTGGGACTTAGTTTAGTTTAGAGATACGGCGCGGGAACAGTCCCTCCGCCCCCACCGACCATAGATCCCCGCACACTAACGCGATCCTAAACGCACCCGGGGGCAATTTACAACTTTACTTGGCCAACGAGCCGACAAACCTGTACGTCATTGGAGTGTGGGAGGAAACCGGAGCACCCGGAGAAAACCCACGCTGTCACAGTGAAGATGGTACACACTCCACACAGACAGCGCCTGGATTCGGGATCAAACCCAGGTCTCTGGAGCTGAGGCAGCAACTCCACCAGACGGCCACTACTTTTCAATTGGTCTCAGCACGAATCTTCATTAAACTCCGAGAGTGAGCTTGAAAGGCCCACCCCCCCCCCCCCCCCGAAAATGTAGCACCAGGCCGGGCGAGGCAATAAACAATAGGTGCAGGAGTTGGCCATTTGGCCCTTCGAGCCACCACCGCCATTCAATGTGATCATGGTTGATAGAAACATAGAAATAGGTGCAGGAGTAGGCCATTCGGCCCTTCGAGCCTGCACCGCCATTCGATATGATCATGGCTGATCATCCAACTCAGTATCCTGTACCTGCCTTCTCTCCATACCCCCTGATCCCTTTAGCCACAAGGGCCACATCTAACTCCCTCTTAAATATAGCCAATGAACTGTGGCCTCATCTACCTTCTGTGGCAGAGAATTCCACAGATTCACCACTCTCTGTGTAAAAAATGATTTTCTCATCTTGGTCCTAAAAGATTTCCCGTTTATCCTTAAACTGTGACCCCAAGTTCTGGACTTCCCCCAACATCAGGAACAATCTTCCTGCATCTAGCCTGTCCAACCCCTTAAGAATTTTGTAAGTTTCTATAAGATCCCCCCTCAATCTTCTGAATTCTAGCGTGTACAAGCCGAGTCTATCAAGTCTTTCTTCATATGATCATCCCCAATCAGTACCCCGTTCCTGCCTTCTCCCCATATCCCCTGACTCCGCTACCTTTAAGAGCCCTATCTAGCTCTCTCTTGAAAGCATCCAGAGAACCGGCCTCCACCGCCCTCTGAGGCAGAGAATTCCACAGACTCACAGACCGATCTCGACCTCATCGGGACTTCCGCGGCTGATCGGCGGGTCGAATTAGCCCCACCCCCCGCGGCCGGGGCTAGTTACGCATTGAATGAGACGGCCAGATTATTTAAAAAATGTTTACACTTTTTATTTCGCTTTTTATCTTGAGACAAACAAGTCTTTAGTTAAAGGCAGGCAGGCCGTGCACGGATAAAGCCCTGGAGATGGCAGGTGTGCACACACTTGTAGGCACTGTGTACGTTCAGGCAAGTGACTCTGGCTACGCTCTCCCCGTCGCTCCAAGGCATTTTATTTTTTTTACGGCGCCAAGTTAGTGCGGTGGTGAAGGAGGTTCCCCCGCCCGCTGTGTTCACTTCTTGCAGACAATCAGGACCGCAGAAGGTACCAGACCTGGAAAAAGTTGAGTGTAGTTTAGTTTATGGTCGCGCGAGCATCGAGGTACAGTGAAAAGCTTATTTGTTGCGTGCTAACCAGTCAGCGGAAAGACAATGCATGATTACTATCGAGACTGTAGACACAATTTTGGGCCCCATATCAAAGTCAATTTTACTCGTCACATGCACCCAAAGGTGCAGTGAAATGAATTTGCCAGCAGCGATACACTTAAAAATCTGAGGAAGGATGTGCTGGCTCTGGAGAGGGTCCAGAGTTGGTGATACCAGGAATGAGTGGGTTAGCATGTTTGATGGCACTGGGCCTGTTCTCGCTGGAGTTTAGAAGGTTGAGGGGGGGGGTAGACCTCATTGACACTTGCAGAGATAGAGTGGATGTGTCCCGACCTGAAACGTCACCCATTCCTTCTCTCCAGTGATGCTGCCGGTCCCGCTGAGTTACTCCAGCTTTTTGGGTCTATCTTTGGATGTGGAGAGGATGCTTCCACTAGAGGTCGCAGACGCAGAATTACGGGCACTCTTTTAAAAAGGAGGTGAGGAGGAACCTCTTTAGTCAGAGGGTGGTGAATCTGTGGAACTCATTGCCACAGAGGGCTGTGGAGGCCAAGTTGGTGGATATTTTTAAAGCAGAGATAGACAAATTCTTGATTAGAACGGTTGTCATGTGGAGAAGGCAGGAAAATGGGATGAAGTGGCAGAGACCCTAGAACTTATGAACTTTAACGAATTGTATGCAAAAAAAATAAATAAAAAATCATTGTACATCTGTAGCTGTGATAATAAAGGAGCAGGTAGTCAAAAGTGCTGGAGAAACTCAGGGGGTGCAGCACCATCTATGGAGCGAAGGAAATAGGCAACTTTTCGGGCCGAAACCCTTCTTCAGACCTGATGGATCCATCATAGAAACATAGACAATAGGTGCAGGAGTAGGCCATTCGGCCCTTCGAGCCTGCACCGCCATTCAATATGATCATGGCTGATCATCCAACTCAGTATCCTGTACCTGCCTTCTCTCCATACCCCCTGATCCCTTTAGCCACAAGGGCCACATCTAACTCCCTCTTAAATATAGCCAATGAACTGTGACCTCAACTACCTTCTGTGGCAGAGAATTCCACAGATTCACCACTCTCTGTGTAAAAAATGTTTTTCTCATCTCGGTCCTAAAAGACTTCCCTCTTATCCTTAAACTTTGGCCCCTTGTTCTGGACTTCCCCAACACGGGAACAATCTTCCTGCATCTAGCCTGTCCAACCCCCTAAGAATTTTGTAAGTTTCTATAAGATCCCCCCTCAATCTTCTAAATTCTAGCGTGTACAAGCCGAGTCTATCCAGTCTTTCTTCATATGAAAGTCCTGCCATCCCAGGATCAGTCTGGTGAACCTTCTCTGTACTCCCTCGATGGCAAGAATGTCTTTCCTCAGATTAGGAGACCAAAACTGTACGCAATACTCCAGGTGTGGTCTCACCAAGACCCTGTACAACTGCAGTAGAACCTCCCTGCTCTGATACTCAAATCCTTTTGCTTCAGTCCATCATTCTGAAGAAGGGTTTCGGCCCGAGATTCTCCAGCATTTTTGTGTACCCTGAAACTGACTATGCAGCCGAGGTAGTTTTTCGCCAGATTTGTACGTGGTTCATCGCATTCTTACGCAAGGTCCCTTGGTTACAAACTGTGTGTTTGTCGAGTACTTATCGCTACATAACATTCCTTACAAAACAGATTATGTCCATAGACAATCTACAATGAATTCTCTCATTGGCAGCTAAGCAACCAAGTAGGTAAATCGGGAATGTGTAGGACGGAACTGCAGATGCCGGTTTACACCGAAGAAAGACACAAAGTGCTGGAGTGACTCAGCGGGACAGGCAGCATCTCTGGATAGAAGGAATGGGTGACGTTTCGGGTCGAGACCCTGCTTCAGGCCTGGAAGATCTGGATTATAACATAATAAAGAAGCATTGCTGTTACCTAACTCCTGAAGGGGCTTCTCCATGTCCTCTTCAGAGAAGACTTTGCGGGGGAAGGACGTCATGAGGTTGAAGTTGTCGGTGTCTTCCTGCTGTTGGAGCTGCACGTACAGCCTGACGGAAGCCAGCTGCTCCCTGCTCTTGAAGGACTGTGTGAGTTGCGTCCCGTCTAGCAAGCGGATCTGTAGCAGGGGGAGGGAGAGAGGGAGGGGGAAGGAGAGAGGGAGGCAGGGAGAGAGGGAGGGAAAGATGGAGAGAGGGAGATGAGGAGGGAGGGCGGGAGGATGAGAAGGAGGGAGAGAAGATCAGTCAAAAACAGGCAGCTCACACCCCACACTCCTCCCCTCCTTTCATGTGCAACCTCCCACCACCACCCCCAGGAACCCAAGTTGATAACTGCCCTTTGATTTGTTTGGGTGTCAGGGGTTATGGGGAGAAGTCAGGAAATGGGGTTGAGAGGGACATACACACACGTATTTGTTTAAGGGCCTGTCCCACTGTACGAGGTAATTCAAGAGTTCTCCCGAGTTTCCCCTGATTCGAACTCAGAGAATTACGGTAATAGCCGTTCGTAGGTACTCGGGGCTCTCGTGGACATTTTTCGCAGTGCTGAAGAAAACGTCACGAGTTACCGCGTTTCCCGAGTACCTGCCGTTAGCGTTACGAGCCGCTACGGGACATCCACGAGCTCCGACGTACCCGCTACGTACATTCGACGTGCTTACGAGTCTGATTTTTCGGGAGAGCTCTTGAATTACCTCGTACAGTGGGACAGGCCCTTTAGTTTAGAGATAAAGCGTGGACAGGCCCTTCGGCCCACCAAGTCTGCACTGACCAGCGATCCCCGCACATTAACACTATCCTACACAAACTAGGGACAATTTATATTATACCAAGCCAATTCGCTGATGAAACTGTACGTCTTTGGGATTGAGAGGGAAAGATAGGTCAGCCATGATTGAATGGCGGAGTAGACTTAATGGGCTGAACAGCCGTATTCTGCTCCTAGAACTTATGATACTGACCTCCGGTGTTGTCTGTGTGGAGTTTGCAGGCCCTCACTGTGACCTCGTGGGAGTCCTCCCATGTTTCCAAGGATGTGCTGGTGGGTTATCTGGCCCCGAGTGCGTCAGAGACTCGGGGAGGAGCCAACGGGCGGCACGGTGGCACAGCGAGTAGAGCTGCCTGCCTCACGGTGCCAGAGACCCGGGTTTGATCCCGACTACGGGTGCTGTGTCAACGGAGTTTGTACGTCCCCCTCCCCCCGTGGGTTTTCTCAGGGAAGCTTCGGTTTCCTCCCACGCTCCAAAGACGTGGAGGTTTGTCGGTTAATAGGCTTGTTATAAATGTAAATTGTCCCTAGTGTGTGAGTAGGCAGGTTGTTCGAGTGTAGATGGGACATGTTGGCCAAGTTGGGCCAAAGGGTCTGTGACCACACTGTATCACTCTATGTCTATGAGACAGCAGAGTGGCCCAGCAGTAGAGTTGCTGCCTTACAGCGCCAGAGACCCGGGTGCGATCCTGACCACAGGTACTGTCTGTATGGAATTTGTACATGATCCCCGTGGGTTTTCTCTGAGTGCTTTGGTTTCCTCCTGCTGTACAAAGTCTCCTGCTCTACAACGGTGTGTGTAGGCTAATTGGCTTGGTAAAATTGTAAATTGTCCCTAGTGTGTGTAGGATAGTGCTAGTGTGCGGGGATCACTGGTCGGCACGGACTCGGTGGGCCGAAGGGCCTGTTTCCGCGCCGTATCTCTAAACTAAACTTTGTGCGACTGAGTTTACAGTTTAGTTTCTTGTCACTTCTACAGTGAAAAGCGTTTGTTGCGGCTGCGTGCTGTCCAGTCAGCAGAAAGACAATACATGATTACAATCGAGCCACAATCAAAACACACAGGTTTGTCCTGTCATTGCAAACAATAAGACCTCAAAGCTCACAAAGGTTGGCGCGAGCAGCAGGTGAACAGGGTGAACTGTGCACTGTTCTGGTTTCACAGCGTTCTTTACCCTGTTGTTTTTCTCCCCACCCTGCTTTCTGGTGCTTGCTTCCACTTTTGTTTCTAACCCCACGCTCTTCCAAGGAAAACAAAGCAGCCCGATATCCCTCGAGCTCATTAATTCTCCCGTCTCCTTCCCGATGCATTCACCAGCCCTTGCATGGTATGTGTGTGCATGCGTGTGGTGTCTCCGTGTGCGTGTGCTGTCTGTGTGTGTGTGTGTCTGTGTGCGTCCGTGTGTGTGTCTGTGTCTGTGTGGGTGTGTGCGCGTGCGCATGCGTGCGTGTGTGTGGGTGTAGGTACGTGCGTGCGTGTGTGTGTAGGTGCGTGCGTGTGTGTGTAGGTATGTGCGTGTGTAGGTGCGTGCGTTTGTGTGTGTAGGTACGTGCGTGTGTGTGTGTGTAGGTGCGTGCGTGTGTGTGTGTAGGTGCGTGCGTGTGTGTAGGTGCGTGTGGGTGTGTCTGTGCGTGCGCATGCGTGTGTGCGTGTGTATAGGTGCGTGCGTGCGTGTGTGTGTAGGTGTGTGCGAGTGTGTGTGTAGGTGCGTGTGCGTGGCTGTGTGTGTTTTTTGGTGGGCAGGTTTGCGTGCGATGCTTGTGCCCAAAATAGGGGGCGGAAAGAAAAGAAGATTGCCGCAGACATCTGACCATTCATTAGCGTGAAGGTCTGTGTGTAAACCTTGCACACATCCTCGACAGAGACCAGGGATGTCCCCACTGGTTTCACACCCAAGGGACCCAGCAGCAGCTGCGAGATCAACAGCTTTACAGCAGACACAAGGAACCGCATATGCTGGAGTTGGACACAAAATGCTGGAGCAACTCAGGCAGCCTCTCTGGAGAAGGAATAGGTAACGTTTTGGGTCGAGACCCTTCTTCAGGCTGATCTACACAGATGCTGGAGTTTGGAGTAGAACACAAAGTGATGGAGTAACTCATCAGGTCAGGCAGCATCTCTGGGGAAACGGGATACGTGACAATTCTTTGAAAGTTCCCGACCTGAAACATCGCCTATCCATGTTCTCCTGACTGGCTGAGTTACTCCAGCACTTTGTTTCTTTTTGTCATCTGCAGTTCCTTTGTTTCTCCACCTATCACTTGCCAGGCTTTGTCCAGCTTTCTTCACCCCCCCCCCCCCCACTTACATATAGTCTGAAGAAGGGCCCCCAATCTGAAACGTCACCAATCCATGTTCGTCAGAGATGCTGAGTCACTCCAGCACTTTAGAAAGGAGACGAGGAGGAGTTTCTTCAGCCAGAGGGTGGTGAAGTTGCAGAATTAATTACCACAAATGGTGTTGGAGGCCAAGACATTGAGTATTTTTAAGGCAGAGATCGATAGGATCTTGATTGGGAAGTGTGTGTAAGGTCACGGGGAGAAGGCTGGAGAATGGGGTTGAGAGGGGAAAATAGATCGGCGGTGATCAAATGAATAGAGTAGACTCGATGGGCTGAATGGCCTAATTCTGCTCCTCTGCCTCATGGTCTTATGGGTGCTGGAGATACTGGAAGGGGCCAGTCACCCGAGAGGGAGAATGTACAAACAAATAGACAATAGGTGCAGTAGTAGGCCATTCGGCCCTTCACTGTGATCAAGGCTGATCATCTACAATCAGTACCCCGTTCCTGCCTTCTCCCCATATCCCTTCACTCCGCTATCTTTAAGAGCTCTAGGTCTCTCTTGAAAGCATCCAAAGAATCGGCCTCCACCGTCCTCTGAGGCAGAGATTTCCACAGATTCACAACTCTCCGTGAAAAAGTGTTTCCTCGTCTCCGTTCTAAATGGCTTACCCCTTATTCTTAAACTGTGGCCCCTGGTTCTGGACTCTCCCAACATCGGGAACATGTTTCCTGCCTCTAGCGTGTCCAAACCCTTAATAATCTTATATGTTTCAATAAGATCCCCTCTCATCCATCTAAATTCCAGAGTTTATAAGCCCAGCCACTCCATTCTATTAATAGCGGAGTCAGGGGATATGGGGAGAAGGCAGGAACGGGGTACTGATTGTGGATGATCAGCTATGATCACATTGAATGGCGGTGCTGGCTCGAAGGGCCGAATGGCCTACTCCTGCACCTATTATCTATTGTCTATAATATATGACAGTCCCGCCATCCCGGGTATTAACCTGGTGAACCTACGCTGCACTCCCTCAATAGCAAGAATGTCCTTCCTCAAATTTGGAGACCAAAACTGCACACAATACTCCAGGAGTGGTCTGGAGTGAAACCAGAGCTCTCTGAAATGCCTAGCAATCTTTGAATCTTAAATATAATCCTTATGTTTCACGTTGCTGGCCTTTGCAACGACCCCGGTGAGTTCTGCTCCACTCCGCCCTGCCTCGTTCTCCAAAGTGAAACTGCTCCTCGGTTAGTTTTGGTTTTGGTTCGTGTCTGGAGCAGAGATTTGTCTGGCAGTCTCCCAGCTCCTTCACCCCCACCTGCACTGCCCCTCCCCAGAGGCTGAACCTTCGTGCTCTGGAGCTGTGGGAGGGGGCGGCTTGGGCCGAGCACGTCACCTCCTGCCAGCAACGGGTTTGGAGTCAATCCAGACATTCCACTCTCTCACCGGCTGCACTGAGGTGCAATTGTCTGCCAGGGGAAGTAGCTCGGGGGCCATCTTTAAAATGGATGACGGGGTTGAGACCAAGAGGGTTAATGAGTCCACTCAATAACCACAAATCTGTAGCCTCCTTTTGCTCTGGTATTTTATTTAATTCACATGTTTCATCAATAATGTTTTATTATTAATGTTTAATGCTTTACATGTCGTTCCTAACTGTCACTGTATGTCATTGTCACTTGCGGGCGGAGCACCAAGGCAAATTCCTTGTATGTGAATACTTGGCCAATAAACTTATTCATTCATTCCTTGGTATCCTATTTACCCGCTGACTTTTACAGTCTTTTTCTTTAAGTTTTAGTTTATAGTTTAGAGATACAGTGCAGAAACAAGCCATTCGGCCCATCAATTCCGTGCTGACCAGCGATCACCACTGGCACTATCCCCCCCCACACACACACACACACTCACGAGGGACAATTTATGATTTTGCCGAAGCCAATTAACCTACAAATCTGCTTGTTTAGTGTCGAGGTACAGCGTGGAAACAGGCCCTTCACCCACACCAACCAACAAGTCCCATCTACACTGGTCCCACATGCCATATCCCTCCAAACCTGTCCTATCCATGTACCTGTCTAATTGTTTCTTAAATGTTACAATAGTCCCAGCCTCAACTACCTCCTCTGGCAACTCGTTCCATACACCTCTATCAGATCACCCCCTCATCCTCTTGCGCTCCAACCTGCTCAACCTCTCCCTGTAGCTCAGACCCTCGAGCAGCAGTGGGTGAATTAGTGTGGTGGCTACAAGGGAGGCACAGAAGTAAAGGGCGAAGCACCAGTGAGGTTAGCAAGCAGTTTTATCTCACAAGGGGGAGTGGGGAGGATGAGTAGTTGTATTGTTTAAAGATCTAAATGCTTTGCTATCTCTAAACTTCCTTGCAATAGAAGGCAATGTGCCATCTGCCTTAGGAACTATTGGTTCTGGTTTGTACACAAAGTACAGCCTAGTTTAGAGATACAGCATGGAAAAAGGCCCTTCAGCCCATCGATCACCCGTTCACACTAGTTCTGTGTTATCCCTCTTTCTCAGCCACTCCCTGCACATGAGGGGCGATTTTACAGAGCCCCAATTAACCTACAAAGTCCCGCAAGTCTTTGGGATGAGGGAGGAAACCAGAGCACTGGGAAGAAACCCATGCAGTCACAGTGAGATTGTGCGAACACCACATAGACAGCACCCGAGGTCAGGATGAACCCGGGTATCTGGCGCTGTGAGGTAGAGCCTCTACCCGCTGTTCTCCTACTCACAGAATGGTCTTTGAGTTCATACAGCGTGCAAACAGGCCCTTCGGCCCAACTTGCCCACACCGGCTAACATGTACCAGCTACACTAGTCCCACCTGCCTGCGTTTGGCCCACATCCCTCTAAACCTGTCCCATCCACGTACCTGTCTAACTGTTTCTTAAACGTTGCGATAGTAAATATGGCAAGATAGTCTTGCTCCTTATCCTGAGCTGGCAGGGATTATCTCATGGGAGGGATGATCAACAGTTTTGGACTTGAGATACAGCACAGATAGAGGCCCTTCGGCCCACCGAGTCCGTGCCGACCATGGACACCAACACTATCCTACACACTAGGGACAATTTACAATTTTAACTGAAGCCAATTAACTAACAAACCTGCACGCCTTTGGAGCGTGGGAGGAAACCGGAGAAAACCCACACGGTCACGGGGAGAACGTACGCGCGAACGCCGTACAGACAGCACCCAGGTCTCTGGCGCTGTGAGGTAACGCCTCTACCCGCTGCACTGCTGTGCCATCTGAGCCCACGGGACAGCCGGAGGGTTAAAGGGCTCCCGGTGGTAAAGCACTCACCTGTAGCTTGCATTCATCGTACTCCCTCTTGGCCAATGGTGCTTGGCTAGACTGAGGGAGCACTGGCGTTGGCTGCGGTGGAGAGACTGTGGCCACGGGACCTCCGCCAAACTGGGGTGGGAGGTGGGAAGAAAAGGGGACACGGTTTAGCGATACAGCACGGAAACAGGCCCTTCGGCCCACAGCTTAATTTAGAAATACAGCAGGGAAACAGGTCCTTCGTCCCCCAGCTTAATGTATATATATACAGCACGGAAACAGGCCCTTCGACCCCCAGCTTAATTTATATATACAGAATGGAAACAGGCCCTTCGGCGCATCAAATCCACAACTTAGTTTAGTTCAATTTACCGTCACCTGTACTGAGGTACAGTGAAAATATTTTTGTTGCCTGTTATCCACTCTGCAGAAAGATTATACATGATTACAATCGAACCATCGTGTGCAGGTATAGGATAATGGAAATAACATATAATGCAAGATAAACTCCAGTAAAATCTGATTAAAGATAGTCTGAGGGTCTCCAATGAGGTAGATGGGATGTCAGGACTGCTCTCTGGTTATAGGATGGTTCTGTTGCCCTGCCTTGGCTTCAAAGCCTTGCCTGGAATAACATGTGGGAAGAAACTGTCCCCGAATCTGGAGGCGTGTTTGGAACTTGACGTGTAGATCCGGTAACCAAGGAGGCAACGCCTCTCCAACCACTCCCCCCACACACACACACACACCCCTGCCAAGGAAAGTACATGCATTGAAGGACCTCTACTCACCTTCAGTGCTCTCTCAGCCTTGTCTCTCTCGATCTTTTCTCGAACTCTCTGCCTGAAATAGCGGTGGAAAGATGGAGTCAATGGCGGCGGGGTCAAAAGGGGAGGCAGAGGTGTCACATCAGAGTGCATCTTCAGCCCCTCACTCAACCGAGCCCACTCAGCCACTGGACAGATCGGGAGAACTCAAGAGAGTCATTTAACCCAGAGGTGGGGAATCGGGAGAGACAGGCCTAAGGTGGGCTTCATAGAATCACACAGCGTGGAAACAGGCCCCATGGCCCAACTTGCCCACCCAAACCAACATGCTAGTTCCACCTGTTCCCAATGTTGGGGGAGTCCAGAACCAGGGGCCACACACAGTTTAAGAATAAGGGGTAAGCAATTTAGAACGGAGAAGAGGAAACACTTTTTCTCACAGAGAGTGGTGAGTCTGTGGAATTCTCTGCCTCAGAGGGCGGTGGAGGCCGGTTCTCTGGATACTTTCAAGCGAGAGCTAGATAGGGCTCTTAAAGGTAACGGAGTCAGGAGATATGGGGAGAAGGCAGGAACGGGGTACTGATTGGGGATGATCTGCCATGATCACATTGAATGGCGGTGCTGGCTGCAAGGGCCGAATGGTGAGTCTGTGGAATTCTCTGCCTCAGAAGGCAGTGGAGGCTGATTCTCTGGAAGCTTTCAAGAGAGAGTTAGATGGAGCTTTTAAAGATAGCGGAGTGAAGGGATATAATAATAATAATAATACATTTTATTTATGGGCGCCTTTCAAGAGTCTCAAGGACACCTTACAAAAATTGAGCATGTATAGGAAAAACATGTAAGGGGAATGAAATAAATAGTAGAGACATGACTAGTACACAAAGTAAAGACAGAATTCAATACAAAACACAGCATGAGGCAATTAATGCACAGATGAAGATATGGGGAGAAGGCAGGAACGGGGTACTGATTGTGGATGATCAGCCTTCTTCGAAGGGTCTCGGCCCGTAACGTCGCCTATTTCCTTCGCTCCATAGATGCTGCCTCACCCGCTGAGTTTCTTCAGCATTTTTGTCTACCTTGATTAGTGCGGGTGTCGGGGGTTATGGGGAGAAGGCAGGAGAATGGGGCTAGGAGGGAGAGATAGATCAGCCGTGATTGAGTGGCGGAGTAGACTTGATGGGCCGAATGGGTTAATTCTGCTCCTATCGCTTATGACCCCCCCCACTCCCGCCCCCACGGGGTCTGGTTACTTGGCCCGGATGTCCTCTTGCTTCTCCTTGCGCCTGTCCTCGGCGATCTTCTTCATCTCCTCCTCCTGCAGCTTCTGGCGGATGAGCGAGAGCTCCTGGCCTTGCTTCCGCCGCTGTTTCTCCCGGTTCACCTCGTCCTGCTTCTCCCGCTCCTCCCGCTCCAGTTGCCGCTGCTTCATCAGCTCCTCCAGCCTGCGGGGCGGAGAGAGGCCACAAGAGGCCAAACATCAGCATAGAAACATAGACAATAGGTGCAGGAGTAATTTAAGGGGTCACAGTTTAAGGATAAGGGGGAAATCTTTTAGGACCGAGATGAGAAAAACATTTTTCAGAATAGAATAGAATAGAATCTTTAATTGCCACGCAACCAGGGTTGGTGGTATTTGGGTTCGGTACATGATGGTACACTGCTTTTGTTACATACCACTAATAACACAGATCACCGTAATAAAGTGCATCCATAGTGGTGAATCTGTGGAATTCTCTGCCACAGAAGGTAGTTGAGGCCACAGTTCATTGGCTATATTTAAGAGGGAGTTAGATGTGGCCCTTGTGGCTAAAGGGATCAGGGGGTATGGAGAGAAGGCAGGTACAGGATACTGAGTTGGATGATCAGCCATGATCATATTGAATGGCGGTGCAGGCTCGAAGGGCCGAATGGCCTACTCCTGCACCTATTTTCTATGTCTATGTTTCTATGTTTCTAAAACGTCCCTACCTTCGTAGCTGTTCCTTCTTCTCCTCCTCCGATAGCGATGCGTTCTGTTGGATCTGGTTGGAATTCTCTGTGGGAAAGAATCAGATTAGGTGAGCAGAACACTTCACAATGCAGGTGAAGAAGCTGAAGGGAGGGGGGGGGGCTGAAGAAACTGGAGTTTTGAAGGACAGGGGGGGGGGGCGCCTCATTGAAACGTACCGAATCGTGAAATGCCCGGATAGAGTGGATGTACTGAGCTGCTGCCTTTCAGCACTTGCAGCACCAGAGACCCGGGTTCGATCCCGACTACGGGTGCTCTCTGAACGGAGTTTGCACGTTCACCCCGTGGGTTTTCTCCGGGATCTCCGGTTTCCTCCCACACTCCAAAGACGTACAATTTTGAGGGTGAATTGGCTTGGTATAAATTGTCAATTGTCCCTTGTGTGCATAGGGTAGTGTGAGTGTGCGGGGACCACTGGTCAGTGCAGACTTGGTGGGCCGAAGGGCCTGTTTCCCGGAACTAAACTAAGTTCCCGAGCCGGTCTGGATTATCCGTTTTTGCCGGACTAACGAAGGTCACGGCCTCCGAGAGGAGTTGAACGGTGTGCCTGGGCAGCCGAAGAGATGGCGATAGGAACGAGCCCGTTTCCGGGCTGTATCTCTGAACTGAACTACAGGAACGATGGGCGGAATGGCATCTTGCCAACTGTGGTGCTCGGGTAACCAAAACCTCGCCGATACTTTCACACTTGCCTTGGAAGGTTAACTCTGCCTCCTCGGCTTCCGATCTCTCCACGGTGCCCGATCTCTCCACGGTGCCCGATCTCTCCACGGTGCCCAGGACATCGCCCTGTGGTGGAATGTAGGGTTCGTCCAGATTGGGGTCATCTTCGTGCTCCATTAACCTGGGAACGGGGGGGAGGGGAGGAGATGGATGTTAGGGTGGAAGAGAGCGGCCGATCGCCACGCCCAAGGACGACTCCCGATCCGACACAAAACTAAAACCCCACGCTGCCGGAAAAGCAGGCCCGTCTCTGCCGCTGCGGACCGAGCCCGCCCGGCCCAGCTCGAATGCCGCGGTCTCCGGTGAGGCCGGGAACCCATCTAAAGGCTCGTGTTCGGTGGGACCGGAAACCCGCCGATCGGCGCAAAACGGGATGGAGCTGGAGACGTCGGGCATGAGGGGGCAAGGGCGGGTTGAACGGTGGCACCCCCGGGTCACAAAGATGGCTGGGCGAGGAAAGGAGAGACGTCGGTTCACGGACTCAGGACTTTGGCAACGGCGCCTATAATGGCGGTGCCCGCATCTGTAATACATGGTAAAGGTATGTAACTGTGCAGTCGCATATCTGACAAATAAAACACCACTGACTATAGACTAGAGAAATTCAGAAATCACCCCTCAGCCTCCTGCACTCCAAGGAATTAATTCCAAATCTTTCCCTACACAAGTCAGAAATCGGAGGTGCGAAGGGACTTGGGAGCGCTGGTGCAAGATTCCCAAAAGGTTCATTTTTGACCATCAAGTCCATAGCGAGGAAGGCAAATACACTGGCAGGCATTTATTTCGAGAGGATGAGAATTCAAAAACAGGGATGTATTGCTGAGGCTTTGGTCGGATTGCATTTGTGAGCAGTTTTGGGCCCCATATTTGGGGAAGGATGTGCTGGCCTTGGAGAGGGTCCGGAGGAGGTTTACGAGAATGATCCCAGGAATGAGTGGGTTAACGTATGATGTTTAAGAAAGAACTGCAGATGCTGGAAAAATCGAAGTTGGACAAAATTGCTGGAGAAACTCAGCGGGTGAGGCAGCATCTATGGAGCGAAGGAATAGGTGACGTTTCGGGTCGAGACCCTTTTTCAGACGTGAGGGACGAGTAGCAGAGAGAGAATAACACTTCCGTACCAGTCCATTGCTTTCTCAATTCCTTGATTCCCTGACAATGCCAACGCCCTTTCCCTGGGAAAAAAACACAGAAATAACATAGTTAAAACAAAGCTGAGGCTTTATAAGGCACTGGTCATAGAGTCATAGAGTGATACAGCGTGGAAACAGGCCCAACTTGCCCACACTGGCCAACATGTCCCAGCTACACTAGTCCCACCTGCCTACATTTGGTCCCTATCTCTCCAAACCTGTCCTAGCCATGTATCGGTCTAACTCAGGGGTGGGGAACCTTTTCATGTCGGAATGCCGCATTAAGTTAGCTGTAATCTAATAAAGCCACATCCAAGAAACTTCAATTAGATATAGGATTATTTATTTTTTTAATCTTCTTTTACTCTTTGGGTATTTTAAATACGTTCATTTTAAGATTAAACTAAAAATAATAAAAGACAAACAAATACATATTAATAAAAATAAAAGGATTTGTTCTACTAAATTTGGATCCATTCAAAACGCCGCACTTAATGGCCTAGAAGGTCGCATGCGGCCTTAAGGCCACAGGTTCCCCACCTCTGGTCTAACTGTTTCTTAAACGTTAGGATGGTCCCTGCCTCAACTACCTCCTCTGGCAGCTTTTTCTATACGCCCAGCACCCTTTGTGTGAAAAAGTTACCCCTCAGATTCCTATTAAATCTTTTCCCCTTTACCTTAAAACTAGGTCCTCGATTCACCTCTGGGTAAAAGACCGTGTGCGCCTACCCGATTTATTCCTCTCGTGATTTTGTGCACCTCTATAAGATCACCCCTCATCCCCCTGCGCTCCAAGGAATAGAGACCCAGCCTGCTCAACCTCTCCCTGTAGCTCACACCCTCTAGACCTGCAACATCCTCGTAAATCTTCTCTGTACCCTTTCCAGCTTGACAACATCTTTCCGATAACATTGTGCCAAGAACTGAACACAATGCTGGTGACTGATCAAACTGCTCTGAACCCAAGGGTAACATTTTCCACACAAAGAGCGGTGGCTGTATGGAACGAGCTGCCAGGGGAGGTAGTCGAGGCAGGTAGCCATTGCAATGTTTAAGAAACATTTACACAGGTACATGGATGGAAAAGGTTTAGAGGGATATGGGCCAAATACAGGCAGGTGGGACTAGTGTAGGCGGGCCGAAGGGCCTGCTTCCACATAATGTTACTCTATGACACTCGGTAGATGTAGAAACGAGGAAATGCAGATGCTGGTTCACACAAAAGACACAACGTGCTGGAGTAACTCAACGGGTCAGGCAGCATCTCTGGAGAACATGGATAGGTGATGTTTTGGTCGGGACTACGAAGGTATACAAAAATGCTGGAGAAACTCAGCGGGTGCAGCAGCATCTATGGAGCGAAGGAAATGGGCAACGTTTCGGGCAGAAACCCTTCTTCAGACTGATGGGGGGTGGGGGAGGGGAGAAGAAAGGAAAAAGGAGGAGCCCGAGGGCTGAGGGAGAGATAGGAAGGGGAGGAGATGGCAAGGGCTAACAAAATTGGGAGAATTCAATGATCATGGCCCCAGGATGCAGACTCCCCAAGCGGAATATGAGGTGCTGTTCCTCCAATTTCCGGTGTTGCTTGCTCTGGCCATGGAGGAGGCCCAGGACAGAGAGGTCGGATACGGGATGGGAGGGGGAGTTGAAGTGCTGAGCCACCGGGAGGTCAGGTTGGTTAATGCGGACCGAGCGGAGGTGTTCAGCGAAACGATCGCCAAGCCTCACCGATGTAGATCAGCTGACATCTAGAGCAGCGGATGCAATAGATGAGGTTGGAGGAGGTGCAGGTGAACCTCTGTCGCACCTGGAACGACTGCTTGGGTCCTTGAATGGAGTCGAGGGGGGAGGTAAAGCAACAAGTGTAGCGGTTGCAAGGGAAAGTGCCCGGGGAGGGGGTGGTACGGGAGGGAAGGGAAGAATTGACAAGGGAGTTACGGAGGGAGCGGTCTTTGCAGGACTATTCTTCAGATTCATTGTAATTGGGGGGAGGGGGAAGAAAGCTGGGAAAGAGGAGGGGGGGTAGGACAAAACCTGGCAAGTGAAGAAGATACTGCCTGACCCGCTGAGTTACCCCAGCACTTTGTGCCCTTTCACCCAGTAGGAACCGCTAGGAGGGGGGGGGGGACAATGGGAAGAGCTAACCAACGCAACAGAACGGACTTCCATCCGTATGAAACGTGGCCTCCTGTCCGGGGTACGGCAAGATTGGGAGCACTTACGCTCTGTTGTGGGAGAAGCCCATCTCCATCATCGATTCCAACGCATTCATCTCGGTCATCCCCTTCAGTCCGGATCAAGAAGATAATCTGTGAGGGAAGTACAGAGCAAATTAAGCATCAGATCCTAAGAATTGGCCAGATGTACAGAGAGCAAACTCAACACATGTGTAGGAAGGAACTGCAGATGCTGGTTTACACCGTAGACACAAAATGCTGGAGTAACTCAGCGGGACAGATCCTAGATTGTTAAGGGCTTGGACACGCTAGAGGCAGGAAACATGTTCCCGATGTTCCAGGAGTCCAGAGCCAGGGGCTACAGTTTAAGAAAGAATAAGGGGTAAGCCATTTAGAACGGAGACGAGGAAACACAGAGTTGTGAGTCTGTGGAATTCTCTGCCTCAGAGGGCCGTGGAGGCAGGTTCTCTGGACGCTTTCAAGAGAGAGCTAGATAGGGCTCTTAAAAATAGCGGAGTCAGGGGATATGGGTAGAAGGCAGGAACGGGGTACTGATTGGGGATGATCAGCCATGATCACATTGAATGTGATCGAAGGGCCAAATGGCCTACTCCTGCACCTATTATCTATTGACAGGCAGCATCTCCGGAGAGCAGGAATTGGTGACGTTTCCGGTCGAGACCCTTCTTCAGACTGAGAGGCAGGGGAGAGGGAAACTAGTGATACGGAAGAACATGCAAGGTGTGAAAAGGACAGATCAATGCAGACGATGTTCAAAGAATTGTACAAATGTTCATTGTTGACAATGGGGAAGTTGACAACGAGGCATGCAAACAGTAAAATTAATCAAGAGGACAGTGAAACTAGTCGGAGAACTCGGGTGGGGGAGGGATGGAAAGAGGGAAAGCAAGGGTTACTTGGAGTTAGAGACATCAAACTCATACCGCTGGGTTGAAAGCTGCCCAAGCGAAATATGAGGTGCTGTTCCTCCAATTTGCGTTTGGCCTCACCCTGACATTGGAGGCGGCCCAGGACAGAAAGGTTAGTGTGGGAATGGGAGGGGGAATTAAAGCGTTTGGCAACCAGGAGATCAGGTAGGTTTACGCAGACTGAGCGGAGGTTGGTTGGCTAACCGATCGCCCAGTCTCGCCGATGTACGTGAGTCCACACCTGGAATAACGGACATGGCTGATAAGGTTGGAGGAGGTACAAGTGAACGAAGTCACTCTAGTCGTTCACTGTTATCCTGGCGAGTTCCATTGTCTGTATAACTTGTTTTCACTTAGCACACAGCTAACAATGGCCAGTTTCCATTATCATTGTTACTTTTTTTGCTTATCTTTCGTTCATTTGTTCTATATCTCGCTGCATCACCGTCTATATCTGTAGTTTCCTCCCCCCCCCCCCACCCCCCCGACTCTCAGTCTGAAAAAGGGTCTCAACACTGCCCAGTCCATCATCGGCTCTGACCTCCCTACCTTCGAGGGGATCTATCGCAGTCACTGCCTCTAAAAGGCTGCCAGCATCATCAAGGACCCACAACATCCTGGCCACACACTCATCTCCCTGCTACCATCAGGTAGAAGGTACAGGAGCCTGAAATCTGCAATATCCAGGTTCAGGAACAGCTTCTTCCCCACAGCCATCAGATTATTAAACACAACTTCAAACAAACACTGAACTATAACAGCCTATTGCACTTTATCTGTTTATTTATGTGTGTATATATATATTCTATGGTATATGGACACACTGATCTCATCTGTATTTATGCCTACAATATTCTGTTGTGCTGCAGCAAGCACGAATATCATTATCCTATCTGGGACGCATTACAATAAACTCGCTTGACTTGACCAGAAACCTCACCGATTCCTTTTCTCCAGAGATGCTGCCTGACCCGCTGAGGCAATCCAGCTTTTTGTGTCTTATCATCAGCCTAATTTGATGATAGAAACATAGAAAATAGGTGCAGGAGGAGGCCATTCGGCCCTTCGAGCCAGCACCGCCATTCATTGTGATCATGGCTGCTCGTCCCCTATCAATAACCCGTGCCTGCCTTCTCCCCATATCCCTTGACTCCACTAGCCCCTAGAGCTCTATCTAACTCTCTCTTAAATCCATCCAGTGATTTGGCCTCCACTGCCCTTAATGACCTCCCCTTTATTCGAAGACTGTGGCCCCTGGTTCTGGACTCGCCCAATATTGGGAACATTCTTCCTGCATCTAGCTTGTCCAGTCCTTTTATAATTTTATATGTTTCTATAAGATCCCCCTCATCCTTCTAAACTCCAGTGAATACAAGCCTAGTCTTTTCAATCGTTCCTCATATGACAGTCCCGCCATCCCAGGGATCAATCTCGTGAACCTATTCAATTACAAGGATGTCCTTCCTCAAATTAGGAGACCAAAACTATACACAATACTCCAGATGTGGTCTCACATCACAAGAGACATCTCAGCCCTCAACTCCAACGTGGAAACAGGCAACTAACTAGAGGGGACTCGAGAGACTGCAAATGATGGAATCTCACGCACAAAGCAATCTGATGGAGGAACTCGGCACGTCAGGCAGCATCTGCGGAGAGGTGGTGAATCTGTGGAATTGATTGCCACAAATAGAAAAATACAACACGAGCAAAATGAGTGAAAATCTCAGTTTTTAAGATAAATTGGTCAAATATTGGTCACACATATGAAGTGCTAAACTATTATCTACCTCTTTAGTGACCCTTGGACTATCCTTGATCAGACTTTGCTTGCCTTACCTTGCACTAAACATTATTCACTTATCATGTATCTGTACACTGTAATGGCCCAATTGTAATCAATTGTTGTCTTTCTGCTGACTGGATAGCACGCAACAAAAGCTTTTCAATGCAGCTCGGTACACGTGACAATAAACTAAACTGAAACTGAATCTCTTGACCAGAGTTGGGGAATCGAGAGCTAGAGCACATGCCTTTAAGGCGAGTGGGAAAAGATTTAATAGGAACCTGAGGGGTAACTTTTTCACACACAGAGTGGTGAATCTCTGGAATTCTCTGCCACAGAAGGTAGTTGAGGCCAGTTCATTGGCTATATTTAAGAGGGAGTTAGATGTGGCCCTTGTGGCTAAAGGGATCAGGGGGTATGGAGAGAAGGCAGGGATGGGATACTGAGTTGGATGATCAGCCATGATCATATTGAATGGCGGTGCAGGCTCGAAGGGCCGAATGGCCTACTCCTGCACCTATTTTCTATGTTTCTATGTTAAAGGGTGGTGGGTGTATGGAACGAGCTGCCGGAGGAGATAGTTGAGGCTGGGGCTATCACGACATTTAAGAAACAGTTAGACAGGTACATGGATAGGACAGGTTTTGGAGGGATATGGACCAAACACAGGACTAGTGAAGATGGGACATGTGGCCAGTGTGGGCCGAAGGGCCTGTTTCCACGCTATGTGACTGCATATTCTGGCTATATAAATCACAGAATGTATTGCTTAGGGGAACTGTACAGCAACTTTTCCCCCAAAAATAAAAATATTTTGATCAGAAACACACAATTGTTTGCTTTCCCAATTTTAAACCATGGGATGTGGCGAAAACACAATTATAGTTCCTGGTTTCATCACCAACTTTGGCCCAGGTTTCGAGTGCTCCCTCTCCCCAACCATCACAACCAACCCAAAAAATAAAAATATTTTGATCAGAAACACACAATTGTTTGCTTTCCCAATTTTAAACCATGGGATGTGGCGAAAACACAATTATAGTTCCTGGTTTCATCACCAACTTTGGGCCAGGTTTCGAGTGCTCCCTCTCCCCAACCATCACGACAAGCCTAGCGGCTCGGGCCTACTTACACCGCTGGATCCGCGGTCTTTCCTACGCGCTGCGGCCGGCTGAAGGCGCACTCTGGCCGGGGGCGGGCGTTCAAATTGCAGTCGCTGTGTCCCGAGCGAGAGGGATGGAGGAGGGGGGGGGGGGGGAAGCTGGCGGTCGGACGATGTCTGTGTGCCGGGTCGATCCGAGGATGGTGCTCGTTGTTTTTCGCCACTGCCGGCTTCTTCCTCCAGCATCAGCGGCGGGCGCCGCAGACAACGAGGAAGCGGAGCCGTCAATCACCCGGGCCGGGGGAGGGGGCGGGGCCTCGACTGCCAGTCACGGGGTGGGGGCGGGGCTGATGACGTCAGACGCGTTGGGAATGGGCGGGGCGCGTGACGCCGATCGTCAGGGGGCGGGGCGTGTGACGTCGATCGTCGGGTGGGGGCGGGGCGGATGACGTCAGACACGGTGGGGAATAGGCAATAGAGGAGAGGCCATTCGGCCCTTCGAGCCAGCACCGCCATTCAATGTGATCAAGGCTGATCGTCCCCATTCAGTACCCCCTGGCAATCAGTCACCTGATTCTGCGGCTTTGCACTGACATTTCAATAACTCTGGCACTGGCCACTCAAATCAGCTGCCCTGGACATTTTAAAATTTAATTAAATTAAAATTTCTTTATTTATATAGCACATTTTTAGTCAACTTGCATTGACCCCCAAAGTGCTTCACATAATTACATTCACACACACAGGCAAAGGTGGGTGAAGTGTCTTGCCCAAGGACACACACAGAGGCCAAAGGTGGGTGAAGTGTCTTGCCCAAGGACACAACGACAGTATGCACTCCAAGCGGGATTCGAACCAGCTACCTTCCGGTTGCCAGCCGAACACTTAGCCCATTGTGCCATCTGTGCCCCTTTAACATAGAAACATAGACAATAGGTGCAGGAGTAGAGGCCATTCGGCCCTTCGAGCCTGCACCGCCATTCAATATGATCATGGCTGATCATCCAACTCAGTATCCCATCCCTGCCTTCTCTCCATACCCCCTGATCCCTTTAGCCATAAGGGCCACATCTAACTCCATCTGAAATATAGCCAATGAACTGTGGCCTCAACTACCTTCTGTGGCAGAGAATTCCACAGATTCACCACTCTCTGTGTGAAAAATGTTTTCCTGATCTCGGTCCTAAAAGATTTCCCCCTTATCCTTAAACTGTGTGACCCCTTGTTCTGGACTTCCCCAACATCGGGAATAATCTTCCTGCATCTAGCCTGTCCAACCCCTTAAGAATTTTGTAAGTTTCTATAAGATCCCCCCTCAATCTTCTGAATTCCAGCGTGTACAAGCCGATTGTTTTTTACTGTATTTTAATGTTGCTGTTTTACCTGCTTTTAACTATTTATACTGTTTCATCAGGGACTGGATTGTTTATATTGTTATTATGTGTGAAATGTTTTAAGTTTCATGTGCGATGTTCCGGTATTCCCTGGGAAACATCTTCTCATTTTGCACTGTACAACTGTTGCTTTGCAAGATGACAATAAAGGTTGATTTGATTTGATTATCCCCTGACTCCGCTACCTTTAAGAGCCCTATCTAGCTCTCTCTTGAAAGTATCCAGAGAACCTGCCTCCACCGCCCTCTGAGGCAGAGAATTCCACAGACTCACAACTCTCTGGGTGGTAAAGTGTTTCCTCGTCTCCGTTCTAAATGGCTTACCCCTTATTCTTAAACTGTGGCCCCTGGTTCTGGACTCCCCCACCATCGGGAACATGTTTCCTGCCTCTAGCGTGTCCAAACCCTTAATAATCTGATATGTATCAATAAGATACCCTCTCATCCTTCTAAACTCCAAGAGTGTACAAGCCCAGCTGCTCTATTCTCTCAGCATATGACAGTCCCGCCATCCCGTGAATTAACCTGATGAACCTACGCTGCATTCCCTCAATAGCAAGAATGTCCTTCCTCAAATTAGGGGACCAAAACTGCACACAATACTCCAGGTGTGTTCTCACTAGGGCCCTGTATAACTGCAGGACCTCTTTGCTCCTATACTCGACTCCTCTTGTTATAAAGGCCAACATGCCATTAACTTTCTTCACTGCCTGCTGTACCTGCATGCTTAATTTAATGGGCAGGGCGTGTGACGTCGATCGTCGGGTGTGGGCGGGGTGGATGACGTCGCTGTTGGGAATGGGCGGGTCCTGACCGTCAATCATTGGGAGTGGGCGGGGCGCATGACGTCGTTCGCTGGGAGTGGGCGGGTCTTGACCGTCAATCACTGGGAGTGGGTGGTGCCGAAGACCAGTTGAGGTGGGCGGGGCTCCATCTGTCACCGCCCCCGTCCACCTCCAGGGCAACAGATGTGTCAATCAGCCAGTAAGGGGGGGTGGGGGTCAGTGGGTATAAGGTCACAAGTGATAGGAGTAGAATCAGGCCATTCGGCCCCTCAAGGCTATTCCGCCATTCAATCACGGCTGATCTATCTATCTCTCCTTCATAACCCCATTCCAGGTGTCACCATAAGACTAAGGAGCAGAATTAGGCCATTCGGCCCCTCGAGTCCACTCCGCACTTCGATCATGGCTGATCTAGTACATTTTCGCGAAGAGGTACAAGGTAACAGGCCCTTCGGCTCACCGAGTCCACGCCCACCAGCGATCACTAGCGTACACTAACAATTAAATTAAAATTGAAATTGAATAAATGTTATTAGCCAAGTATGTACACATACAAGGAATTTGCCTTGGTGCTTTGCTCGCAAGTAACAACACGATATACAATAGACAATTAAAAATAAAACATTATAATTTAACCATGTGAAGAACGAAATAAAATGCCAGAACAAAAGGAGGCTACAGACTTTTGGCTGTTGAGTAGAGCTCATGGTTTTTATTTCTGGGTTTGGCGGCTTTGACAGGCCGGAATCCCCTTCCAGATAACCTACATCAGTCAGTGTATTGAGGTATAGAAGTTGGAAGGTCATGTTGCAGTTGTATAAGATGTTGGTGAGGCCGCATTTAGAGTACTGCATTCTGGGCACCGTGTTATTAGGAAAGATGTTATCAAGCTGGAAAGAGTACAAACAATTTATGAAGATGTTGCCAGGACACGAAGGTCTGAGCTACAGGGAGAGGTTGAGTAGGATGTGACTCTATTCCTTGGAGTGGGGTGATCTTTTAGAGGTGTATGAAATCAAGAGATCAAGAGTCTCTTGCCTAGGTGAATAGAAGACCAGAGGACATAGGTTTAGGATAAAGTGGGAAAGGTTTAATTGGTTCAGTCTGAAGAAGGGTTTTGGCCCGAAACGTTGCCTATTTCCTTCGCTCCGTTGATGCTGCTGCACCCGCTGAGTTTCTCCAGCATTTTTGTGTACCTAAGGTTTAATTGGAGTCTGATGGGTAACATTTTCACACAAAGGGTGATGGGTGTATGGAACAAGCTGCCAGAGGAGGTAGTTGAAGCTGGGCCTACCCCAACATTTAAGAAACAGTTAGACAGGTATATGGATAGGACAGGTTTGGAGGGATATGGAACTAATACGGGCAGGTGGGCAAGATCATAAGAGATAGCAGCAGAATTTGGCCCATCAAGTTTACTCTGCCATTCAATCATGCTGATCTATCTCTCCCTCCATTCTTAGTCCGAAGAAGGGTCCCGACCCGAAACGTCACCCATCCTTTTTCTCCAGAGATGCTGCCTGACCCGCTGAGTTACTCCAGCACTTTGTGTCTATCTTCACCACTCTGGTTCTTGTCAAGGCAAGCTGGAATATTAGTGGGTGATGTCACACAATGGTTTCCATCGACGCTCAAGGTACCCGAGAATGTTTGAATATACACAGGGCAACAAAAGCACATGCTGTTTGTAAAAAACAACACAAAATAGGGGGGGTGGGGAAGCCGCGAGCAAAGCAGACCCTCCTTGACATAAGGAGGGAGGAAGCTTTGTACCCATCGCTCTTAACAACAGACAATGGTAAAAAAAGGCTTTCATTCCTATCCTTGTTTGCGCTGAAGGGGAAAGTAAGGGAGTGGTAGAGATTTAGTCGATGCTGCGATGTTAGGGTTAATTCACAATATTTGAAGTTCTGGTGGCAGTGAGAGAGTTATTCTTGGGGGTTTTTCTTGAATTAGTGTCTGTAACCTGAGTTAGCTGTTGCTTTGGCCAGGAGGTAAACAGTAATAAAATTAATTGGATTTGAAAAGGAGAGGTTGGAATATGCACGGCCCAACTGGTGGAGTTCCGAGCCAATTCATCAGTTGTCCACACGTCAGTTTGTTTCACGTTTGTTTAATGGTAGAAATGAGTGGCTGTTTGTGAATATAATATATAGCCTCGGTTCCCGAGGTTAAAGTTTAGTTTAGAGATATAGCGTGGAAACCACGTCCGCACCGACCAGCGATCTTCCGCACATTAACACTAGGGGCAATTTACATTTATACCAAGCCAATTAGCTTACAAACCTGTACGTATTTGGAGTGTGGGAGGAAACCGAAGATCTCGGAGAAAACCCACGCAGGTCATGGGGAGAACGTACAAATTCCGTACCAACAGCCTCTGTAGTCAGGATTGAACCCGGGTCTCTGGCGCTGTAAGGCAGTAGCTATACCATTATGCCACCGTGCCACTATGTGTGTGAACTGGGGTGTTGCGATTGTTAAAAAGGCAGCGTGGAAACAGGTCCTTTAGCCCACTCAGTCCATGCAGGACACCGATCACCCCTCGTGTTATCGTTATCGCGCCTTCTAATCCACACCCTGCACACCAGAGAGCAATTTACAGAGGGCCAACTGACCTGCAAACACGCACAGGCACATCTTTGGAGTGTGGGAGGGAACTGGAACGAACCTCAGGGAGAACGCAGAAACTCCACACAGACGGCACCTGAGGTCAGGATTGAACCTGGGACCCTGGCACCGTGAAATAGGAAATCTACCAGCTGTGCCACTGCGCCACCCAAAGTTTGGTCCTTTTGTCCAGTGTGGGAGAGGACAGTATACGAACCCTTCCCTGGCTGAATCGCTCCCAAAGAGAGAGGTACCAGGCAGCTCTCTACGAGGAGACAACCCCAGCCGACAGGAGTTGGAAAACCATGCAAATAAATTGGGAAGAGGAGGGAGAGTGCGTTGATTGGCGTAAGATTACGAGTGGGTAACGTTTTACGGTAAAGAGTATTTTGACTGGTTGCATCACTGGTTCGGCAACTCGAACACCCAGGAATGGGGAAGCGTATAAGAAGTGGTGAACAGTGCCCGGTCCATCATAGGTACTAACCTCCCCACCATCGAAGGGATCTGTAGGAGGCACTGCCTCAAAAAAGCAGCCAGCATCATCAAGGACCCACACCACCCTGGCCACGCTCTCATTTCTTTCATAACATCTATTGGGAAGAATGTTTAGGATGTGATGTCCAGATTCAAGAACAGCTTCATAAGTTCATAAGTTATAGGAGCAGAATTAGGCCATTCGGCCGATCAAGTCAACTCCGCCATTCAATCCTGGCTGATCTATCTGTCCCGCACAACCCCATTCTCCTGCCTTCGCCTCGAATTTGTCAATCTCCACCATAAAAATATCCATTGACTTGGCCTCCACACCCATCTGCGGCAATGAATTCCAGCTTCTTCCAAACAGCCATCAGGCTCTTGAATACTACACAACACTAACCTCAACTATGAACTGTTTTGGTTGCACTGAAGAGTTTGAGTTTTTTACACCAAATATTGGAGTTTTTAATCTATGGAATTAGGTCATAAAGTCAAGTGATAGTAGTATTAGGCCACTCGGCCCATCAAGTCTACTCAGCCTTTCAGTCATGACTGATCTATCTCTCCCTCCTAACCCCATTCTCCTGCCTTCTCATAACCCCCGACACCCGTACTGATCAAGAATCTATCCATCTCTGCCTTAAAAATGTTTTTTATTGATTATGTTATCTGTGAGCACTGTGCTTACAGGTGTGTTAAGCTGCCTGAAGAAGGGTTTCGGCCCGAAACATTGCCTATTTCCTTCGCTCCATAGATGCTGCTGCACCCGCTGAGTTTCTCCAGCATTTTTGTGTACCTGCCTCAAGTAGGAATTTCATTGTTCGGTAGTTAGTGCATCCGACAATTAAATACTCAAGACAATTAAGATCAGTCTGAAGAAGGGTCTCGACCCAAAACGTCACCCATTCCTTCTCTCCAGAGATGCTGCCTGTCCCTCTGAGTTACTCCAGCAATTTGTGTCTACCTTCGACAATTAAACACTCTGGACTTGGGCGCGTGATTTAGTGTAAGATTATGAAAGGCATAAATAAGATGGGTAAGACAGAAAAGGACACAAAATAAGAGTATGTTTGACTTTCTAGCTCAGACACTCAATGGCTTTACCATCACCTAGTATCCTGGCATGGTGGCACAGTGGTAGAGTTGCTGCCTTACAGCACTTGCAGCACCGGACACCCGGGTTCGATCCCGACAATGGGTGCGGTTTGTACAGAGTTTGTACGTTCTCCCTGTGACCGCGTGGGTTTTCTCCGCGATCTTTGGTTTCCTCCCACACACCAAAGACATACAGGTTGTCAGGTTAATTGTTCAAGAGGGAACTGCAGATGCTGGAAAATCGAACGTAGAGAAACTCAGCGGGTGCGGCAGCATCTATGGAGCGAAGGAAATAGGCAACGTTTTGTCTACCTTGTCAGGTTAATTGGCTTGGTATAATTGTAAATTGTCTCTCGTGTTTGTCGGATAGTGTTAGTGTGCAGGGATCACTCTGTGGGACAAAGGACCTGTATCCGCGCTGTATCTCTAAACTAAACTAAACTCCCTATGGGTCACCACAGTCCAGAAAATGCACTGTACCAGTTACAAGTCAGGCACTGGGTATTCTGTGACAGACACAAACTGCTGGAGTAACTCAGCAGGTTAAGCAACATCTCTGGAGGAAAAGGATGGGTGACATTTCAGGTCGGAACCCTTCTTCAGACTGTCTGAAGTTTGAAGAAAGCTTCCGACCCGTAACGCACCCATCCTGTTTCTCCAGAGACGCTGCCTAACCCGCTGAGTTACTCCAGCATTTTGTGTCTATCTTCGGTATAAACCAGCAACTGCAGTTCCTTCCTAAACACCGGGTATTCTGTGGCTGATTACACACTTCCCGATACCCTAAAATCTCTCCACCATCTACAAGGCACAACTCGGGAATATGGAAACGAAGAACTGCAGATGCTGGTTTACATAAAATGACACAGAGTGCTGGAGTAACGCAGCAGGTTAGGGAGCATCTTGGCAGAACGTCGATGGGTAATAAACAAGGACCAGTCTCACCTCGGTCACTCTTCCCCTCTCCCACTGCAGAGGGTGGTGAAAATTGCCCAACGCATCACCGGTTCCTCGCTCCCCTCCATTGAGTCTGTCCAAAGCAAGCGTTGTCTGCGAAGGGCGCTCAGCATCGCCAAGGACTGCTCTCACCCCAACCATGGACTGTTTACCCTCCTACCATCCGAGAGGCGCTACAGGTCTCTCCGTTGCCGGAACAGCAGGTCCAGGAACAGCTTCTTCCCTGCGGCTATTACACTACTTAACACTGTACCTCGGTGACTGCCAATCACCCCCCCCCCCCCCAATCACACTCCTCCCACAGGAAAAACACTATGACTATGCATGTAAATAGATTTATTTATTCATATTCTATGTCGCTCTTCCAGGGAGATGCTAACTGCATTTCGTTGTCTCTGTACTGTACATTGACAATGACAATTAAAGTTGAATCTGAATCTGAATCTGAATCTGAATCAGAATCAGGCAAGACGTACAGAAGTTTGAAAATGCACACCTCCAGATTCAGGGACAGTTTCTTCCCAGCTGTCATCAGGCCACTGAACAGCCCTCTCATCGACTAGAGAGTGGCCCTGACCTACCATCTACCTAATTGGAGACTCTCAGACTCTTTCATCAGACTTTACCCTGCACTAAACGTTATTTCCTTTATCCTGTATCTGCAAACTCGATGGATTGATTGTAATCATGTATAGTCTTTTCGTTGACTGGATAGGATGCAATAACAAAGCTTATCACCGTACCTCGGTACACGTGACAATGATGAACAAAATGAAACTAGGTGACGTTTCAGGTCGGGATCTTTCTTCAGAGTCTGAAGAAGGGTCCCGACTCGAAACGTCACCTGCCCACATTCTCCAGAGATGCTGCCTGACCCGCTGAGTTACTCCAGCACTTTTTAATTATAATGCTCTCCTATCTCTCGGGATCGTCGACCTCTTCTAGTAGTTAATAGCAGTCAATACGCCATCTATTTTTGGAACTGTTTGCCTGTGAGCCCTGGTCGCCACAGAGTTTGATTTAGAGATTTAGAGCATGGAAACAGGCCCTTCAGCCCAAAGAGTCCATGCTGACCATCGGTCACCCGTTCACACTAGTTAGAAACATAGAAAATAGGTGCAGGAGTAGGCCATTCGGCCCTTCGAGCCAGCACCACCATTCAACATGATCATGGCTGATCATCCACAATCAGTACCCTGTTCCTGATTTCTCCCCATATCCCTTGATTCCTTTAGCCCTAAGAGCTATATCTAACTCTCTCTTGAAAACATCCAGTGAATTGGCCTCCACTGCCTTCTGTGGCAGAGAATTGCACAGATTAACAAATCTCTGGCTGAAAAAGGTTTTCCTCATATCAGCCCTAAATGGCCTACCCCTTATTCTTAAACTGTGATCCCTGGCTCTGGACTCCCCCATCATGCAGAACATTTTTCCTGCATCCAGCCTGTCAAATCCCTTAAGAATTCTTATATGTTTCTATATTATCCCACTTTCTAATCCGCTTCCCACACACAAGGGGTGATTTTACAAAGGGCCAATTGACCTACAAACCAGCACGTCTTTGGGACGTGGGAGGAAACCGGAGCACCCGGAGGAAACCCACGCAGTCACAGGGAAAACGTGCAAACACACAGCCAGAAAGACAGACAGAGATACACACACACACACGGTCAGGATTGAACCAGGGTCTCTGTCACGGAGAGGTGCTTGGACTTACGAAGGTGCGATTTTTCTTACAGGTTTTTGGGACCAAGATGATTTCCGAATCCATCGGCTCCCTAGGCGTCCACGAGGGTTTCCAGCACGCGGCGAGTGAACCGCCAGCCTGCCTACTGTGCCCGAGCCCCGGCCTCTTCCACCACGGCCAGATGCAGGCCGGGCACGCCACCTGCCTGCTGACGGGTCAGCCCTGCGACCACCCTCTGCCCGTGACCCGGCCCCAGATGGCGGGCGACTACCCGGCACCCGACATCATCACCATCGAGCACAACTACTGCAGCCGCCGGGCGACCAAGCGGGCGGGAGGAGGGGGCGTGCGAGGGACCGGCTCTGCCCGGCGCCTGCTCAGCACCCACCGCTGGAGCTGTGGGGCGGCCGCCCTGCGCTCCACCCGCCAGAGGACCCGTGCCCGGGCCCAGGCCAGGATCGAGGTGGACGAGGCGGTGGACCTGGTGGTGGGCATCCAACAGGCCGCAGGGCAGGCGGTGGGCAAGAGAGAGACAGAGGCCGAGGGGCCCGAGCACCTTCAGTCGTCACGGCAACGCAAGGTCAGTACATCGCCGGGTGGCGCACCCTCCTCACCCCGTCCCGCGGAGCAGCGCTCCCCCCTTACCCCCCCCCCCTCCCTCTTCTGCAGGGTGACTTGGACAGGTTGGGGGAGTGGGCAGAAGCATGGCAGATGAAGTTTAATGCGGATATATGTGAGGTTATCCACTTTGGTAGCAAAAACAGGACGGCAGATTACTATCTAAATGGCGTCAAGTTGGGAAAAGGGGAAGTACAACGGGATCTGGGGGTCCTTGTACACCAGTCTATGAAAGTAAGCATGCAGGTACAGCAGGCAGTGAAGAATGCGAATGGCATGTTGGCCTTTATAACAAGAGTAATCGAATATAGGAGCAAAGAGGTCCTTCTGCAGTTGTACAGAGCCCCAGTGAGACCACTGCTGGAGTCTTGTGTGCAGTTTTGGTCCCCTAATTTGTGGGAGGACATTCTCGCTATTGAGGGCAGCCCAGCGTAGGTTTACCAGGTTAATTCCCGGGATGGCGGGACTGTCATATGCTGAGAGAATGAAGCAGCTGGGCTTGTACACTCTGGAGTTTAGAAGGATGAGAGGGTATCTTATTGAAACATATAAGATTATTAAGAGTTTGGACATGCTAGAGGCAGGAAACATGTTCCAGATGTTGGGGGAGTCCAGAACCAGGGGCCACAGTTTAAGAATAAGGGGTAAGCCATTTAGAATGGAGACGAGGAAACAGTTTTTCTCACAGAGCGTTTTGAGTGTGTGGAATTCTCTGCCTCAGCGGGCGGTGGAGGCAGGTTCTCTGGATGCTTGCAAGAGAGAGCTGGATAGGGCTCTTAAAGATAGCGGAGTCAGGAGATATGGGGAAAAGGCAGGAACGGGGTACTGATTGGGGATGATCAGCCATGATCATATTGAATGGCGGTGCTGGGTCGAAGGGCCGAATGGCCTACTCCTGCACCTATTGTCTATTGAGCATTGGAAAGAAACAATTAAAACCTAGATAGACACAAAGTGCCGGACTAACTCAGCAGGACAGGCAGCATCTCTGGAGAGAAGGAGAACGGTGCCAGTTGGGGCCGAGACCCTTCCTCAGACTGAGAGTCAGGGGAGATGGAAGATAAAGCTACACAATATGATAGAACTTTATTTATTTATCCCAGGAGAGAAATTGATCAATTGAAGGGTAAGGTGTGAACACGACTGATCAAAGCAGGAAGGGTCTCGAGCCAAAACGTTATTCATTCTTTCTGTCTGGAGGTGCTGTCTGTCCCAGTGTGTTACTCCAGCAATTTGTGTCTTATCTACAAGATACATTTATTTGTCACATGTGCCAGATGGCACAGTGAAATGTGATTACCTGCAGTGTAAACCAGCACCTGCAGTTCCTTCCTCCATATTAAAACCTCCCATTGTTTCCTACGTGAAGGAGAAGGAAATCCTGGCCTGGAATAGCTCGGGGCCTAGTAGCGAGCAGGCTGATGGACTGAGCAGGAGTAGCTCAGACACCAGGATCCCGCGGAAGTGCGAGGGCTTTGGGGAGCAGCCCCTGAAGATCCACAGGCTCACCCCGGAGGAGTACAAGATGGTGTTCAGCGCGGTGGTGGGCAAAGCCCTGACCAACACTGCCTCCCGGCCCACCCGCAAGTGCAGCCTGGAGCTGGCCAGGAAGATCAAGGAGCAGCTGTACAACGCGGTCAACCGGCCCACCTTCAAGGAGATCGTGCACACGGACGGCAGGGTCGAGTTCATCGAGCGCTACAACACGTCCAGTCGCAAGAGGGTCCCGCCACACTTTGAGCTGGACACCACCGGAGAGCCCGACTCCGAGGAGAAGGCCTCGGAGTGGTCGGAGTTTCCCGGGAAGAACTTATGAGGCGGAAACTGCTGCCCTCAGTCTACCCCCTCTCTCTCCATCCCCAAAATCCTCCCTTCCAAACTGGAAGCTATCTCCCACAATCTCTCCCCCCCTCCGTCCCTAACCCCCCTCTCCCCCCACCCAAACTGGAAGCTGTACCCCTCAGATTCCCCCCCCTCACTTTCTGCCCCCCCCCTCCACCCAAATTCAAAGGTGCCTCCCTCCATTCCCCCCCTAACCTGGAGCCACCCCCCCCCCAGACTCTTCCCCCCTCCATCCTCACCTCTATCTCCCCCTTCTGTACCAACCCTCCCCCTAAAATGTAGCTACATCTCTCAAACCCCATCCATCGCCACCTCCCCCCCCAAACTGGAAACTGCCTTCCTCAGTCTCCCCCCTGTTCCCTCTCCCAAACCAGATTCCCACCCCCACTCCTTTCCCCCCAAACGGGAAGCTGCTTTCTTCTCCACGCCTCCCCACAGCCTCCCCGCCCCCCCCCCACCAACCCCTACCTACCACCTTCTCCCCTCCCCCCCTCCCCCCCACCAACCCCTACCCACCACCTCACCCACCCCCCGCCCTTCCCCACCCCCCAAACTAAGCACCAAATGCAATCATTTTTTTAAATTGTATTTGATGGTCCAGAGTTTATTAATTGATTAAAGCTAAAATTTAAAAAAGGTTTTCTGTTTTTCCTCCACGGCGCCACTTTTGATTCTGTCATGGGGAGGGGAGAAGATTGAAATGAGCGGGGTCGTACAGCACAGGAAGAGGCCCTTCGGCCCAGAATGTTCGTGCCAAACACGAGGGTGGGTGAATGTGGAATTCATTGCCACAGACGGCAGTGGAGGCCAAGTCATTAGGTATTTTTAAAGCGGAGACTGACGGGTTCTTGATTAGTATGGGTGTCAGGGGTTTTGAGGAGAAGGCAGGAGAATGGGGTTGAGAGGGAGAGAGATAGATCAGCCATGATCGAATGGCGGAGTTGACTTAATAGGCTGAATGGCTTAATTCTGCTCCTATGTCTTATGAACATGTGATGCCAAGTTAAACTGTTCTCATTTAGTTTTTTAGGGTCTATAGAAGGGACCCGACCCGAAACGTCACCCTTTTTCTCCAGAGATGCTGCTGACCCTCTGAGTTACTCGAGCACTCTGTGTCTATCTTCGCATCTAGGTTTCGTTTTGTTTTCATTTTGGAGATATAGCACATAAACAGGCCCCTCGGCCCACGCCGACCGACCATCCCATACACTAGCACTGTGCTACATATTAGGGGCAATGCACAATTTTTACCGAAGCCAATTAACCTACCAACCTGTACGTCTTTGGAGTGTGGGCGGAAACCGGAACACCTGGAGAAAACCCACGCCTGTCACGGGGAGAACGTACAAACTCCGTACATACAGCAGCCGCAGTCAGGATCGAACCCGGGTCTCTGGCGCCGTAAGGCTGCAACTAAGGCCGACTCGGTTTGTACACGCTAGAATTTAGAAGATTGAGGGGGGATCTTATAGAAACTTACAAAATTCTTAATGGGTTGGACAGGCTAGATGCAGGAAGATTGTTCCCGATGTTGGGGAAGTCCAGAACAAGGGGTCACACAGTTTGTTTAAGGATAAGGGGGAAGTCTTTTAGGACCGAGATGAGAAAATCATTTTTTACACAGAGAGTGGTGAATCTGTGGAATTCTCTGCCACAGAAGGTAGTTGAGGCCACAGTTCATTGGCTATATTTAAGAGGGAGTTAGATGTGGCCCTTGTGGCTAAAGGGATCAGGGGGTATGGAGAGAAGGCAGGGATGGGATACTGAGTTGGATGATCAGCCATGATCATATTGAATGGGGGTGCAGGCTCGAATGGCCAAATGGCCTACTCCTGCACCTATTTTCTATGTTTCTATGACCCGAAACGTTGCCCTTTCCTTCTCTCCAGAGATGCCGCCCGTCCCGCTGAGTTACTCCAGCATTTTTGTGTGTGTGTGTGTCTATCTTCGGTGTAAGCCAGCATCTGCAGTTCCTTCCTGCACAATTCAAGGAAGAGGCGACCGAGAAGTCCCAGTATAGATGTCAGTTTGTCAGGCTGACAGGCCACAGCATCCTGTCACACCGCGTATACAACAGCGATAGCTGCACCTATTTTCTATGTTTCTATGTTTACCGATGCGCCAAAGTGCCGCCTGTACATGATCCATCTGTCTGTACATGAACTATATCCCTTCCACGTTGCCCCATCTAATGCATTTCAGGTCCCCACCAATCTCGGTGTTAAAAAAAACTTGCCCCGTACATCTCCATTAAACTTTCCCCCAATCACTTTATAGCTGTGCCCTAAACTAAACTCTGGCAGTCCGGTCGTTAAGATCGAATCTCGACCCTGCTGGAGAATTTAAATATACCATTAAATAAATCTCCGTGACGATGTTAGTAACCATGGTAACAGTGACCAAGTAACTCTGGACTATCGTAGAATAACCGTCCGGGTCACTATTGTGCCCCAAGAAAAATAATGAGGCATTCACTGCCTTGGAGGTTTTACGATCCATTGGACCGAGGGCAATTGTGGATGGGCAATAAACGTTGGTGCAGCCATCTCTGTCCGGGGAACACCATAAGGGGAAAGACAAAGTGTTTAAGAAGGAACTGCAGATGCTGGAAAATCGAAGGTAGACAAAAGTGCTGGAGAAACTCAGCGGGTGCAGCAGCATCTATGGAGCGAAGGAAATTGGCAACGTTTCGGGCCGAAACGTTGCCTATTTCCTTCGCTCCATAGATGCTGCTGCACCCGCTGAGTCTCTCCAGCACTTTTGTCTGCAATAAGGGGAAATCAGTTTTCAACAGCTTCAGCAGTTTGCATTTGGATGCCAAGTTACCGGATTATCAAAGACTGCTTGGCCCCGACTCAAGAGGTTGCTCTTGGAGTGTTTTAAAAAGAAAAAAAAAGGATAGAGATGTGTAGAAAGGAAATAAATGTGCCTTGCCTGTTTGTGTGTATGAGAGTGTGGGCGGTTCAGTGTGATGTTGATCAGAACTGGTTCACCTACAAACCATAGAACACACACACACACACACCCTCACTAACACACACCCTTACCCACATACATGCACACCCTCACTCACTCACACACACACACGTACCCTTACTTGCACACATGCATGCACACCCTCACACTCATATCCTCAACACTTATACATACACATATATACACACACATACCCTCAACTCTCACATACCCTCACACACACCCACACCCTCAATTGCGCTCACAAACACCCTTTAACTCACTAGCACGCAGATACACACACGCACACAAACTCATTCGCACACACTCACTCACATAGTATGTCAACTGCTATCATTCACATTTGGTAATGCCGCAAGTGTCAAACTTCACACGGGTAGGTATAGGAGAGAGAGTGGGGGAGAAAGAAAAAGAGTGAGAGAGATTCTGGGAGGGGCAAGGATAGAGCAGGAGAAAGAGAAAGGAGGGGGGGAGAGTGAGAGGGAGGTAGGGGGAGGGAAGGAGAGAGGGGGAAAGAGGTAGAGAGAGATGGAGAGAACGAGAGAGAGCGGGAGGCAGAGAGGGGGAGGGGCAGGGAGAGAGGGGGGGAGGAGGTAGGGGGAGGAGGTAGGGAGAGACTGAGAGAGGTAGGGGGAGGCAGGGAGAGAGGGGGAGAGAAAGAAGGGGGAAGGCGGCAGGGAGAGAGGATGAGGGAGATGGAGAGAGGGAGGTAGCAAGAGAGAGATAAAAGAGAGAGAAGGGGGAGCAGTACCCTACATTCTGGAACGTTCCGTGCAGCATTAATGAGGAAACACATTGCTACCATTGTGCTCTCTGTTCCACTGACAGAGCACACAATATCGCACTGTGAATTAGCTGACCCATTCAGGCAGACCTCCCAGCTGCTGCTGACGTCACTACAGGCCTCGTACTTAACCCCTTCACGCAGTTTCTGGACCGCATCCCTTCTTTTGTTGGCTTCATGCTAACTCAGCAGAGACAGAGCATGTACATGAGCCCTGGGACAGTGAAGAGAGAGCTGCATTCTGTGTGTCCGAGCGCAGGAGCGTGTGACGTTCAGGGAAGAGAGAGCTGGAGTAATGCGTGTGTCTGACCTGTGTCCTGGGAGGCTGTGGCAGGGAGAGGATGTTTCCACTAGTGGGAGAGTCTAGGATCAGAGGCCATAACCTTAGAATAAAAGGACATACAGTGCCCGCCATAATGTTTGGGACAAAGACCCATCATTTATTTATTTGCCTCTGTACTCCACAATTTGAGATTTGTAATATTTTTAAAAAATCACATGTGGTTAAAATGTACATTGTCAGATTTTAATAAAGGCCATTTTTATACATTTTGGTTTCACCATATAGAAATTACAGCAGTGTTTATACATAGTCCCCCCATTTCAGGGCACCATAATGTTTGGGACACAGCAATGTCATGTAAATGAAAGTAGTCACGTTTAGTATTTTATTGTATATCCTTTGCATGCAATGACTGCTTGAAGTCTGCGATTCATGGACATCACCAGTTGCTGGGTGTCTTCTCTGGGTGATGCTCTGCCAGGCCTGTAATGCAGTCTTCTTTAGCTTATGCTTGTTTTGAAGGCCAATTCCCTTCAGTTTTCTCTTCAGCATAAAAATGTGATTTCAGGTAAAAATTGTGAATTGTCCCTAATATATAGGATAGTGCTAGTGTGCGGGAATCGCTGGTCGGTATGGACTCGGTGGGCCGAAGGGCCTGTTTCTGTGCTGTATCTCCAAAATTAAAACTAAACTAAAACTAGATGAGAAGATAGACACAAAGTGCTGGAGCAACTCAGCGGGTCAGGCAGCATCTTTGGAGAAAAAGGCCAGGTGACTTTTCTGAGCAGGACCCTTCTTTAGTGTTTAAGAAAGAACTGCAGATGCTGGAAAATCAAAGGTAGACAAAAGTGCTGGAGAAACTCATCGGGTGCAGCAGCATCTATGGAGCGAAGGAAATAGGCAACGTTTCGGGCCAAAACCCTTCTTCACACTGATGGGTTTCAGCCCGAAACGTTGCCTATTTCCTTTGCTCCATAGATGCTGCTGCACCCGCTGAGTTTCTCCAGCACTTTTGTCTCCCTTCTTTAGTGTGTCTACTGAAGGCTGAGGAAGGGCCCCGACCCGACCCAACCCGACCCGAAACGTCACCTAGCCTTTCCCTCCAGAGAAGCTGCTTGACCTGCTGAGTTACTCCAGCACTTTGTGTATATTCTTGGGAATAAACCAGCATCGGCAGTTGCTTGTTTCTACATTCTAGGCAACGGAGGGACTTAAAGAATGAATTAATGAATGAATAAGTTTATTGGCCAAGTATTCACATACAAGGAATTTGCCTTGGTGCTCCGCCCGCAAGTAACAACATGACATACAGCGACAGTTAGGAATGACACATAAAGCATTAAACGTACAAAGGTATGTATACAAAAAGGATGTTTGATGAACAGCTGGATCTTGGGGTCCAAGTGATGTTTAACAGGCTTTTTGAGAGGCACATTGATATGCAGGGAATGGAAGGATATGGATCACGTGCAGGTAGTGAAGAATAGTTGTTCACATTTTTGGCAACATGTTCAGCATGGACATGGTGGGCCGAAGGGCCTGTTCTTGTGCTGAACTGTTCTATGTAGAAACAAGGAATTGCAGCTGGTTTATGCAAAAGGCTTATTCAGTCTGAAGAAGGTTTGACACCTGAAACGTCACAAATTCGTTCTATCCAGAGATGCTGCCTATATCCCGCTGAGTTACTCCAGCATTTTGTGTCCATCTTCGATTTAAATCAGCCTCTACAGTTCCATTATATAAAAGATGGAGGGATATATATAGATGACGTGGAAGCTGGATCAGTGTAACTTGGCATCTTGTTCGGGACAAATATTGTGGGCCGAAGATCCTACTCCTGTGATGTGTTCAAGAAGGAACTGCAGATGCTGGAAGATCGAAGGTGCACAAAAATGCTGGAGAAACTCAGCGGGTACAGCAGCATCTATGGAGCGAAGGAAATAGGTGACGTTTCGGGCCGAAACCCTTCTTCAGACTGACGCATCAGACTTCAGCATCAGTCTGAAGAAGGGTTTCGGCCCGAAACGTCACCTATTTCCTTCGCTCCATAGATGCTGCCTCACCCGCTGAGTTTCTCCAGCATTTCTGTCTACCTTCGATTGTTCCAGCATCTGCAGTTCTTTCTTAAACACGAAGTGCTGGAGTAATCTCAACTGGTCAGGCAGCATTTCTGGAGAGCATGGGCAGGTGACGTTTCGGGTCGGCACCATTCTTCAGACTGCACTGTTTTTGTTTCGAAGTTACACACAGCGTAAAGTTCCCGCGAGTTGGAGATGGGTTAAATATTTTAATTATCTGGGCTGGTGAGTAGGAGTTGCAAGCTAGCAGAGGCGGAAAATCACAACCTTGGAGGAAAAGGATGAAGTTTTCAATGCACGAAGGAACTCCGTGATTTGGTTTTGCAAGTGTTGTTATTTACTCCGTCCTGAGCCCTGGTTTCGTGCGGAGAGGGCTTGCTTTGGACCCGTGTGCATCCGACACCGGGTGCATAAACTTCGAAGGAGAGAGTGGAGAATGCAAAAGAGGCACCGCTCGTGTTCGGGCGCCGTGGCTCTGCATCTGATGCTTGCATTTACGCTGGCGGTCTGGCTGTTGCAACTGAGTGCGAGCAAAGTGTGCTGCTCCCTCGCCCTGCTCTCTCAGTCCTTTCACACCTTCTCCACGCTGCTGGGTCTGAGCACGCTGCAGGTGTCTCGGAGGCTCAACGGGGCCGGCCGGGTCCACAATCGGGCCAAGAACACCTTCGGCTGGCTGAGGGTGGAGCCGCTGGGCGCCCTGGTGCAAGGCGTGTTCCTCACTGGCCTCTGCTTCACCGCCCTGGGGAAAGCGGTGGAGAGCGTGTTGCAACCTCGCCCAGTCCGGCGCCCCGAGGTCCTAGTGGGGGTCTGGTTAACCAGTCTCCTGATCGACCTGGGCAACTTCTACATCTTCAGAGGAGCAAACAACGCACAAGACTGGCCCTCCGCAGACACGGATTGCAAGCGCGAAAACAAAGGTCAGATTTTACCGGGGGAAATGGTTAATCGCTGTTACTTTTAACACAATAGACAATAGGTGCAGGAGTAGGCCATTTGGCCCTTCGAGCCAGCACCGCCATTCAATGTGATCATGGCTGATCATCCACAATCAGTACCCCGTTCCTGCCTTCTCCCCATATCCCCTGACTCCGCTATCTTTAAGATCCCTATCTAGCTCTCTCTTGAAATCATCCAGAGAACCGGCCTCCACCTGAGGCAGAGAATTCCACTGACTCACCACTCTGTGTTGAGTTTGGTTGAGTTACAAGTCACACCACACGCCGCCTCGGCAAGGCTAGCAGCATAATCAAGGGCCAGACCCACCCCGGTCACTCCCTCTTCTCCCCTCTCCCATCAGACATGATGTACAGAAGTGTGAAAACGCACACCTCCAGATTAAAAACATAGAAAACAGGTGCAGGAGGAGGCCATTCGGCCCTTCAACCCCTGATCTTTCACTCCAGCATTTTGTGTCTATTTTCCATGTTCATTCTGTTGGGTTGTAATCTACCCAAGTGGAATACCAGACGCAGTCCTTCCAGTTTGCTTCACTCTGGCAATGGAAGCGACCCAGGACAGAAAGGTCAGTGTGGGTAGACAAAACGCTGGAGAAACTCAGCGGGTGCAGCAACATCTATGGAGCGAAGGAAATAGGCAACGTTTCGGGCCGAAACCCTTCTTCAGACTGATGGAGGGTGGGGGGCGGGGAGAAGAAAGGAAAAAGGAAGATGAGGAGCCCGAGGACTGAGGGAGAGCTGAGAAGGGGAGGAGACAGCAAGGGCTACCGGAAATTGGAGAATTCACTGTTTATGCCGCTAGGGTGCAGACTGCCCAAGCGGAATATGAGGTGCTGCTCCTCCAATTTCCGGCGGTGCTCACTCTGGCCATGGAGGAGGCCCAGAACAGAGAGGTCGGATTCGGAGGTCGGAGGGGGAGTTGAAGTGCTGAGCCACCGGGAGGTCGGGTTGGTTAATGCGGACCGAGCGAAGGTGTTCGGCGAAACGATCGCCAAGCCTACGCTTGGTCTCACCGATGTAGATCAGCTGACATCTAGAGCAGCGGATTCAATAGATAAGGTTGGAGGAGGTGCAGGTGAACCTCTGTCGCACCTGGAACGACAGCTTGGGTCCTTGAATGGAGTCAATGGGGGAATGTATACAGCAATTCGTTCTTGCAATTAAAGCATGGAATAATCTCCACTCAACTATAGTTACCCAACCAGATGCAACTAAATTTAAAGTAGCTCTTTCTTCCCAATAACCCTTTCTGGCTTAAGCCCTCCCTCCACCACCTCCAGTTTAAATTCCATTTGGAATATTTTGGAGGTGCAAGAAACCAAGAACCAAGAGGTAAAGCGACAAGTGTAGCATTCTCTAAGGTACACAAAATTGCTGGGGAAACTCAGCGGGTGCAGCAGCATCTATGGAGCGAAGGAAATAGGCGACGTTTCGGGCCGAAACCCTTCTTCAGACTTCCATCCGGCACTCCAATACACCTGGACGATTTCCGACACTTCCCTACCATTCCTTGACCTCACCATCTCCATCGCAGGTGACAGACTCCTGACCGACATACATTACAAACCCACTGACTCACATGGCTATCTGGACTACACGTCTTCCCACCCTGCCCCCTGTAAAGACTCCATCCCCTACTCCCAATTCCTCCGCCTACGCCGCATCTGTTCCCAGGATGAGACATTTCATACCAGGGCATCGGAAATGTCCTCGTTCTTCAGGGAACGGGGATTCCCCTCCGCCACCATAGATGAGGCTCACACCAGGGTCTCATCCATACCCCGTAACACTGCTCTCTCTCCCCATCCCCGCACACGCAACAAGGGCAGAGTCCCTCTGGTCCTCACCTTTCACCCCACCAGCCGGCAAATACAACACATAATCCTCCGCCATTTCCGCCACCTCCAACGTGACCCCACCACTCGCCACATCTTCCCATCTCCCCCCATGTCTGCCTTCCGCAAAGATCGCTCCCTCCGCAACTCCCTCGTCAATTCTTCCCTTCCCGCCCGCCCCACCCCCTCCCCGGGCACTTTCCGTTGCAACCGCAAGAAATGCAACACCTGTCCCTTCACCTCCCCCCTCGACTCCATTCAAGGTCCCAAGCAGTCGTTCCAGGTGCGACAAAGGTTCACCTGTATCTCCTCCAACCTCATCTACTGCATCCGCTGCTCTAGATGTCAGCTGATTTACATCGGTGAGACCAAGCGTAGGTTGGGCGATCGTTTCGCCGAACACCTCCGCTCAGTCCGCAATAACCTACCTGACCTCCCGGTGGCTCAGCACTTCAACTCCCCCTCCCATTCCCAATCCGACCTCTCTGTCCTGGGTCTCCTCCATTGCCAGAGTGAGCAACAGCGGAAATTGGAGGAACAGCACCTCATATTCCGTCTGGGGTCCTTGCGTCCTTATGGCATCAACATTGAATTCTCCCAATTTGGCTAGCCCGTGCTGTCTCCTCCCCTTCCTTAACCCTCTAGCTGTCTCCTCCCATCCGCCCGCCCTCGGGCTCCTCCTCCTCCTCCCTTTTTCCTTCTTTCTTTCCCCACCCCCCATCAGTCTGAAGAAGGGTTTCGGCCCGAAACGTCGCCTATTTCCTTCGCTCCATAGATGCTGCTGCACCCGCTGAGTTTCCCCAGCAATTTTGTGTACCTTCTTCAGACTGATGGGGGGTGGGAGAAAGAAGGAAAAGGGGAGGAGCACAGTGTAGCATCTCTTGCGGTTGCAAGGGAAAGTGCCCGGGGAGGGGGTGGTACGGGAAGGAAGGGAAGAATGGGAATGAAAATGGTTCGCAACCGGGAGACACGGTAGGCCTGACGTCCCCGCTCTGCTGTTGTTGCAGAACTTCTCAGTGAGACGCTGACCGATGTCCCGGGACGAAGCAAGAGCTGGTGGGGAGAGGATTTGGAGGAGCCCGGGGCCGTGGGCGAAGAGCTGCGCCTGGATTGTCAGAGGGCTTCACCGCGGGTGCTGGGGGATGCTCCGATCTCGGTGCTGTTGCTGTTGAACGCGTTGGCTCATTACACAGCCTGGTCCTCCTGCTCCGTGGGACAGTGCAAGGGGGAGGAGGAGAGTGCCTGGCCCTGCTGGCTGCTGCTGTACCTGGACCCGGCCCTGGGTCTCGGTGTGGTCTCCAGGGCCATGTGGGTGTCCTGGCCCCGGCTGAAGGAGTCGGCGCTGCTGCTGATGCAAGCAGTGCCCGGGGGGCTGGATGTGCGGCGGCTGCGGGAGCTGCTGCTGAGACAGGACGGGGTGGAGGCCGTGCATGAGTTGCATGTGTGGCGGCTGGCTGGCAGGCGGCTGGTGGCCATGGCCCATGCCCGGTGCCGGGAAGCGGGCACGGCCGGGAGGCTCGCCGCCTTCCTCCGGCGGGAGGGGATGGCGGCCGTCACGGTGCAGCCGGAGGTGGGCGAGGACTGGGGGCTGGGGCTGGGGTGTGAGCTGGCGTGCGGGCAGCGCTGCGCCCACAGGCTGTGCTGTGCGGGGGACCGGCAGCCCCACCATGACGGGGGAAGCCTGGCATCGAGGCACAACTCACTGCTCGCCGAGTCTCCTCTCTCAGCCTACAACAGCACTGAGTGTGAGACAACCGTCTAATGCAGCACCAGGGCACTCGTGGGGATATGGAGCAAGTATATTCAAACTAACAATGCACACATGCAGAATTGGAGCACATACTGTCCCACTGTTTAGTTTCCTTATGATTCAACCCTCCCCCTCAAACAGTGGCAGCTTCTAGATGAACTACCGTAACATTTTTCACACAGAGTGGTGAATCTGTGGAATTCTCTGCCGCAGATAGTAGTTGAGGCCAGTTCATTGGCTATATTTAAGAGGGAGTTAGATGTGGCCCTTGTGGCTAAAGGGATCAGGGGGTATGGAGAGAAGGCAGGTAATCAGCCATGATCATATTGAATGGCGGTGCAGGCTCGAAGGACCGAATGGTCACCTCCTGCACCTATTTTCTATGTAACCCAAAATGTTGCCGACAAATTTCCCTGAAATCAGATGCTGCCCTAATCAGCCGAATTCCATCAGCTGTCCTCATAATCATACATGGAAACAGGCCTTTCAGCCCAACTTGTCCATGCTGACCAACATGCCTCATATTAGCCCCTTCCATTTGCTCCCATTTGGCCCACATCCCTCTAAACCTTTTCTATCCGTGTACCCGTCCAAGTGTTTGCGGTTTCTTGTGCCACCAGTTTTCTCATTATTCTGATTAAAGTGGATAACCTCACATTATACTCCATCTGCTAATTTATTTTTACCCATTCATTTAAACTCTGAATGCACTTGCGCACTTTTGTAGCCTGCTTCACCAGCCACCTTTATACCACTCGATTTCAGTCGCTTCCTCTCCATCATTAACGTTGATTGTACATAGTTGAAGGTACCATCACATCCATCACTGTGGCACCTCACTTGCTACAGCTCGTCAACTTGGAAAATAACCAATTCATCCCAACTTTCACTTTTCTGTCGGTTATCCAGTCATCCATTCATGCTGATATATTACCCACAGCACACTCGAGTTCCTTACCTTGAATAGTCACCTAAGGTCACAGCCATACAGTATGGAAACAGACCCTTCGGGTCAACTAGCCCATGCCGGCCAACATGCCCCATCTACGCTCGTCCCAACTGCCCCGCGCTTGACCCATAACCCTCTAAACCTGCCCTATCTATGTACCTGTCCAAATGTCTCTTAAGCGTACGATAATATCTGCCTCAACTACCTCTTCTGGCAGCTCAACCCATATACCCGCCACCCTTTGTGTAAAAAAAGTTACCCCACAGGTTCCTATTAAATCTCTCTCCCCCCCCAGGTTCCTATTAAATCTCCCCTGCCCCCACCCCACCCCCAATTTAATCGGATGTCCTCTTGTTCCCGATTCCCCCAATCTGGTTAAAAGACTGCATTTGCCCCATCTATTCCTGTCATGATCTTGTACATCTCTGTAAGATCACCCCTCATCCTCCTGAACTCTGGTTATATAGCACCTAATGAAATTGTTTTTAGAATCCAATATACTTATTAGTTTACTGACTCCCTTTTCATATACCTTGCAACGTGTTCAAATAATGCTAATAAACTTGTCAAATATGATTTCCCTTTTATAAAAACACACCGACTGATTGTTATTTTAATAATGGGTTGCACATTTTTGCCTTTGGCAGATATCAAGCTAACTGGCTGTGGTTTCCCAAGAGCAGGTTGGAGACCCTCACCACATTTAACACCATGGCTTTGTACCCAAAGAGTGTCCATCTACTGACTGCCGCAGACCAAGGAGGATTAGGCTGGACAGCAAATGTTCTCAATTAGGATGAACCTAATTGTTCTCAAATAGGCTGCACCTATTTTCTATGGGTACAGGTTATTGATTGGTGCCGATCAGCCATGATCACAATGAATGGCGGTGCTGGCTCGAAGGGCCGAATAGCCTCCTCCTGCACCCATTTTCTTTGTTGCACACAATGGTCTTTCAGAAAGTTTCACGCCCCCCTGCACTCTGAAGGGTCCCAGCTCGAAACGTTATCTATCCATGTTCTCTAGAGATGCTGAGTCACTCTAGCATTTTTGTAATTCTTAAGTGATAGGATTTGTGTAAACCAGCATCTGCAGTTCCTCGTTGCTATAGAAACCGGCAGCCCACCGAATCCACGCCAACCGTCTGTCAGTTCTATGTTATCCCACTTTCACATCCACTCCCCACACGCAGAGCAATTTACAGAGGGCCAATTAACCTACAACCTGCACGTCTTTGGGATGTGGGAGGAAACCAGAGCACCCGGAAGAGATCCACACGGTCACAGGGAGAATGGACAAACTCTGCAAAGGCAGCAATAGAGGCAGCAAATTGAACCTAGGTCTCTGGTGCCATGAAGCAGGCAGCTGTGTTGGTGCTGGAAATCTGAAAGACTCTATAGAGTCCCTACTCAAAACGTGTATTCTCCGGGGATGCTGCCTGACCTGCTGAGTTACCCCAGCATTGTGTCTTTTAGAGAAACCTGAATATACTCAATATAGCAGGCAGCATTTGGGGGAAAACTAACCTTGAGTTAATGTTTCAGGTCTTAATATAGACTTATTTTCATTGTTTATCAGGTAGGGCGAGCCCCAGACAGATCCTGATCTAGTTTGATGGCAGGAACAGGTCAAGTTTTGATGGGATGGGAGAGGGAACGACAAGCTCGAGCAGTGGTTGCAATCTCAGTGTCGAAGAGCTTGGGGAAAGGCGATTGAACGGGTGAAAAATAACGGACCACAACTCAGCCTTCAGATTTCACGCTTTTAATAGTAATGTGTACAAGATAGTCAGAGGAAGAAGACAGCAGTCAAAGAAGAGAGAGCAGACAGGTCATGAATACGAATGAAGAAATCTCTTCAGAAAGACATACAAACAGGTTTAGATTTTTCTTCTTTTAAAACACAAATAAAACCCTTTCTACAAACATTTTTCTTTTTCTACAGTGTAGTTGATATGAAAGATTTAAAGACTGGATTATAAAATACCCTGGACTGTGCTGTGAACTAGAGAAACTCGTGCTGCAAGTGTGGGAGGCGTTTTAATCTTTTTTTCCACTGTAGAGGGAAGGGAGCGCGGGCAGGAGGGGAGCAGCCTAGAGGCGAGATGGCAGACAGTATTCTTTAAAACAATGGTTATGCTTGCTCAGCAATCATGATGATGATGGGGGGGGGGGAGAGTTTCGCAAAGCAGAGACAAAACTACACCTCTCTCTCTACTCAGTCCCTGAATGCATTCCCAAGGCAGAGATAGAACACAGGTTAGATAGAGTAATGGTTCTTGTACACTTTCCTAGGGCAGAGATAGACTAAATACTATCCCCCGCACCTTGATTCAGCTCTAATCTCGTTTCCACACTGCCAAACACCATCACTAATAAACACTGGGTTTATGCTGATAAACCCATGCCCAACTTGAACCATGATCACACAGTTTCCTCATCAGTGCAGCCCGAACAGTCAGCAGACCAAGGAGACCTCCATTTTATGTGCAAGGGGCTCACATCCATTCAGGACCCTAAATGGTGGGATTATGGCTGATCTTGCCCATATCTTGCTGAGCGACCCCCCGAGAGACACTCACACACTGTGCATCTGGTGGGCGAGAGATTTTCTTTTAAAGCCAATCAACCACACAGTCAAAAGTTTACAGACAAGCTTGGGTAATCCAGATTCTGAAATAATCTCATTCAACAATGAAGAACTAGGTTCTTTGCTCCCCAACCACCACAGAATTCAGACACTGGTTTCACATAGGAAACAGTAATTTTGAATGAATCGCTTCCCCCCCCCCAGAGATTTAGTTCACAGAGAGAAAGGGGAGGGGGGGGGGGAGGTGTTAAAAATATATTGGGACGAGCCGCCCTCGAAAAAGAACTCTTCCAAACAAAAACAGAAGAGAGAGAGAGGCCGAAATGTTTTTTAAAAAAAGTCCATGCAACAGGTTTCATTAAAAAAAAACCCGGCACGAATAGAAACTCAAATATTATCCCAGTCCACCAGACCTATCATGGCGGTGGAACGAGCAGATGGCCATGAGAAGCAGTTTAAAAAAAAAGCTTTGTCATCCCACGGCTTGGAGGTAAAATGTAAGCACCATTTGTCATTGCTTTTTTTTTTGTCCCTTTAAATTACCGCAGTTAATATCAGCAATGGAAAAAATAGTTTTTGCTTTGCCATAGTATAAAATTTATTATAAAACTCAAGGTGGTACTTTGGGCCCACTTCACCATGGCGAGAGTGACAAATCTGGGCAAAATAATTTGGTGCTGGGGGTGGGGGAAGCGTTTCTGATTCTTGGGGTGTTGAGGGGAGGAAAATGCAAGGATAGACATCCTGTTGACATCTACTTTCCCTTCCCGACTAACATCCCACTAAGGTATGATTGAATGCAATGTGCAGCTCTGGGGGGGGGGGGGGGGGGGGCGCAGATGCTTGTTTACACAAAAGGTAGATATAAAATGCTCGAGTAACTCAGCGGGGCAGGCAGCATATCTCTGGAGAAGGTGGAATGGGTGACGTTTCAAGTCTGAAGTAGGGTCTTGACCCAAAACGCCACCCATTCCTGCTCTCCAGAAACGCTGCCTGTCGTGAGATCCTCCAGCATTGTTTGTCTATCTGAGGAGGAATGGCATGAGATAAGATATTCAATGCCCCAGCTCAGACTTCTTGATGGCCCTCCAATGCATAGGGTATGGGATGGGAAGGGGGGGGGGGTGAGAGGAAAGAAGGGGATGCATATACATCGAGGGCAATAGCAAAGGGGGGGGGGGTGAGAGGAAAGAAGGGGATGCATATACATCGAGGGCAATAGCAAGGGGGGGGGAGGTGAGAGGAAGGAAGGGGATGCATATACATCGAGGGCAATAGCAAAGGGGGGGGGGGTGAGAGGAAAGAAGGGGATGCATATACATCATGGGCAATAGCAAAGGAGGGGGGGGTGAGGAAGGGATATTGAACCATCCAGATTGGCCTCCCTCCTGCAGTACTGACCCCGGCCAGTGGATGTCTACAGCGAGCATCCACACACACGCGCCCTCACATGGCGGGGCCGGGGTACTGCGCCCTGGGGGATCACGTGAGGCGCCGCTCGTCCCCGTCCCTCCCCCCCTCAACTCGCCCACCGCCGCCGCCATTGCCGAGCTGCACCCCGACTCACCCGCCCGGCGAGAGAGAGCGACGAGGGTTGCAAGCAGAAGGGGAGGAAGGCCTTAAACCCCCCCCCCCCCCCCTCCTCCGTCTTAACAATCCCCAGGAGGAGGTCTCCATCCGTCAGACGACGACGACGGGAGCGTGTCGTCTCCTCCACCTCGGGGCCAAAATGGCGGCCGGAGCCGGCGCAAGCGCGGGGAGTTGGCAGTTGGTGATGGCGGGAATGGGGCGCGCAGGCGCATGCGCAGACGGCGAGATCCCCGCGGGGAGGGTGCTGAGCGCACGCGCGGGGAGCTGGCAGTTGGCGATGGCGGGAACTGGGGCGCGCAGGCGCAGAAGGCCGGCCCGCGAGTGCAGGGCGCATGCGCAGACGGCGAGATCCCCGGCGGGGGCGCTGAGCGCATGCGCGGAAGGCCGGGGGGGGAATGGCGGGAACTGGGTTTGGGGTGCGCGCAGGCGCAGTGGGCGGCCCAGCACGACGACCCCCCCCCCCCTCACACTTGGGCCGAAGCACCGAGCCCTAATTCACCAGCGTGGACAGACAGAAAAAGAGAGAGAGATAAAAATAAAAATCATACAATTCAGCCCCAAACCCCAACCCCCCCCCCCCCCCCCAAGGAAGGAGTTTCCTCAGAGAGAGGGGGGGGGAAATATTCTAGAACAGTCGACAGAACTACTGGACGAGGGCGGGAGGAGGAAAGGCCACCCCGGCCTCCTCCCCTCCTGGGAGCCGCCTCAGGCCCGCTCGCCGCGGATGCGACGCGCCAGCTGGATGTCCTTGGGCATGATGGTGACTCGCTTGGCGTGGATGGCGCACAGGTTGGTGTCCTCAAAGAGGCCGACAAGGTAGGCCTCGCTCGCCTCCTGCAATTTGTGGGGGGAAGAGAGAATAACACACCATGAATGAAACTCAAAACATAAACATCGCAGTGTGGCACGGGGGCACAGTGGGTAGAGTTGAGGCCCCTAAGTGCCAGAGGCTCGGGTTTGATCCTGACTACGGGTGCTGTCTATACGGAGTTCTACGCTCTCCCTGTGAAAGTAAGGATTTCATTGTTCTATCTGGGACATATGACAATAAAACACACTTGACCGCGTGGGTTTGCTCCAAATTCCTCCCACACTCCAAAGACGTACAGTTTGTAGGTTAATTAGCTTCGGTAAAATTGTAAATGATCCCTAATGTGTGTAGGATAGCAATCACATGTTGGCGCAGACTCAGTAGGCCAGTTTCCACGCTGTCTCTAAACTAAACTGCAAGGAAAAGGTCATTCGTCCTTTCGAGTCTGCCCCCCAACACCAAGCAGCCCACATTCTGGAGTATCGCCGGTAACGTTCCACCCTTTGCAACTCAAAAATCTGCCTTAAAGGTATCTAAATACTTTGTTTCAACTAGTCTTTGAGGAAGAGAGTAGTCGAGGCAGGTACTATGAAACAGTATTTAAAAGGCATTTGGACAGCTACATGGATAGGAAAGGTTTAGAGTGATATGGGCCAACAGCAGGCAAGCAGGAGCGACTAATTTAGATGTGGCATCTTGATGGGCATGGATAAGTTGGGCTGAACGTCCTGTTTCCGAACTGTATGACTCTTAATAAAGCCCCCCCCCTCGTTCTTTGAACCACACCTCTGCAAGGCGCACACAAATGAACTAGACAGCATTTTTTTAGAATCGGTGCATGGAATAAGGTACGTGCAATTTCTGGCATTGAATGTACATCTCGAGTTGTCCCTTGCTCTAATGGCAGTTAAAAGTGACATCAAGCTAATTATCTTGGAGTTTGCAAGTTCTCTTCTTGGCCGCTTGGGTTTCCTCCCATGTCCCAAGGACATGCGGGTTTGTAGGTTAATTAGCCTCTGTAAATTGGATGCTTTCAAGAGAGAGCTAGATAGCAGAGTCAGGGGATAAGGGGAGAAGGCAGGAACGGGGTACTGATTGGGGATGATCAGCCATGATCACATTGAATGGCAGTGTTGGCTCGAAGGGTCGAATGGCCTACTCCTGCACCTATTGTCTAATGCTCTAATTGTGTCGGGAGTAGATGCGAAGGTTCAAAACGGAACTAGTGCAAACAGATGATCGATGGTCAGTGTGGGCTGACTGGCCAGTTTCCATGCTGTATCTCTAAAGTAAACATTCGTGAACAAGATTGTATTTTACAAACATCTGGTAGTTGCCGAAACTTTTCAACAGTTCCAGACGTATATTCAAATACTTAAATTTAGAAGTTGCAGCTGCTCTGGTGGGATTTGAACTAATATTACTGGTCAGGAATGCTGGCTGTCAGCCACCACCTACGCCACCCTATCCCCTACGGTGCTGCGTTTGGAGACGTTTAATTCCCAGTCAGACATGTCAGCCAAAAATTGCTTACTCGGGTCACGCCAGAGAACCTTCATGGCTTGGCAGATCTGACATTCTGGGGATCTGACATTCCAGCTACGTTCTTTGGCAGGAAGTAGTTTCCATCCAACCCAAACAATGAGAGTACAACAGAGAAAGCCCCAGAACTTGAATGGAAAGATGCAACAGATCGGAGACTTATTCAACAGTCTCCGAATTCATTCATTTTTCTAATTTTTAAAATCAGTGCTGGAGAAACTCAGTGGGTCAGGCAGCGTCCCCAAAGAACATGGAGAGGTGACATTTCAGGTGGGGACATTTCTGTGTGAAGAAAAGTCCAGACCCAAAATGTCATTTATCTGTGTTCTCCTGGGATGCTGCCTGTCCTGCTGGGTTATTTTGCAATTTATTTTGTAAGCCAACATCTGCAGTTTCTTATTTCTTTATTTCTAGTCAACTTTGATTAAGATACGAGAAGTTCTCAGTTCTTCTACCACACATAATCCACCCCAGCCTAGACCCCAAGGGAATCAAACTCTTCATTGTTTTAGTGCTGTGATGGAAACAGGCCCTTCGGCCCACCGAGTCATTCACCCATTAATACTAGTTCTGTTATCCCACATTCGCATCCACCTCTTCACACCACGGGCATATTTTTAGTTTACAGAGACCAATCAACCTACAAGCCCAAAAGGACACAAACCACTGGAGTAACTCAGCAGGTCGGGCAGCATCTCTGGAGATAAGACTCAAAAAAGCTGGTGTAACTAAGCGAGTCAGGCAACATCTCTGGAGAAAAGGAATAGGTGATGTTTCGGATCGAGACTCTGGAGAACTTGGATAGGTGCATGTCGTTTGTATGTGTGAGAGAACCTGGAGCATTCCGAGGAGCAGGGAAAATGAGCAAACTCTACACAGACAGCACCCGATGTCAGAATCCAATAATGTTTCCCGGCGCCGTGAAGCAGCAGCTCTATCGCCCTCCTACGCACTAGGGGCATGTTTTTAGTTTAGAGGCCAATTAACCTACAAACCCAAAAGGACACAAACTGCTGGAGTAACTCAGCAGGTTAGGCAGCATCTCTGGAGAACTTGTATAGGGGAGGTTTCGGGTCGAGACCCTTCTTCAGACTGACAACAACATTCCTTGTTTCTACAATCTACAAACCTGCATGTCTTTTGTATTTGGGAGAGAACCTGGAGCACTCTGAGGAGCAGGGAAAATGAGCAAACTCCACGCAGACAGCAACAGAGGTCAGAATCCAATCCAGTTCTCTGGTGCTGTGAAACCGGCTGCAGCACTCCGCCTCCCTCCATGACCACCTCTAGACCGACAGTGGAAGGAGTGTACAGCCCACCCAGGAATGGGTCAGTCAGTCCCCACCCCAACCCCAGGGCTGAGCAATGTACCTGGAGGGCGCCGATCGCTGCACTTTGGAAGCGCAGGTCCGTCTTGAAGTCCTGGGCGATTTCACGCACCAGGCGCTGGAAGGGCAGCTTGCGGATCAGCAGCTCCGTCGATTTCTGGTAACGGCGGATCTCGCGCAAGGCCACAGTCCCTGGCCTGGGAAAGACAAAAGGAGATTAAAAGCAACAGGCCACCAGAGGTCCACCACTCCACCCGTGGGATAGCCCATCCACACCATCCCGTAGTCATTAGATTCCAACAGCCGCTTGGCTGAAGCATGGCATTCATCTCATTCATTCACCATCATTGAAAACATTAGCGACGCAATGGTGCTGGTTTCCGACGGGAACGGTGACGGGCGCACCACACATCTCTGTCCTCCTGTTCCTGCGGACTTCCGCCGCTGGAAGTATCGGATTTTGGTGTGTGTGTGTGTGTGTGCTTTATCATCATTCCTTACAATGCTATGTACGACAGTGATCGCAACTTCTACTGAAGTGTGGATGGCTGTTGGCTTGCTAGAAGCTCATCCGCCCTTTGACAGGTCGTGTTTTTGGTCCTGCTGGGGATCCAGTCCCCTCCTCAGCCGGCAAACCAGGTGCGGGAGACTGTTTAGTGAATAGACAATAGGTGCAGAAATAGACCATTGGGCCCTTCGAGCCAGCACCGCCATTCAATGTGATCATGGCTGATCATCCCCGTTCCTGCCTTCTCCCCATATCCCCGGACTCCGCTATCTTTAAGAGCCCTATCTAGCTCTCTTGAAAGTCGCCGTCTATCCAACCATGGAGCAGGTACCATGTAATCCCGTGCAACCTGAAGCATGGCGGGCAACAGTAAATTATCAAAACCTTTAGTAATTGTGCAGGCCAAAAATGTTTGGTCTAATCCTTCAATATGTAGCCATGCTAGTCTCAACTTTTAAGCAGTGAATTCCAAATTCCCGTTAGTCTCTGGATTAAATTTATTTGCTCGTCTTCCCCTCTAATCTGTCCACCCTATTGACATCCCCTAGTTAAAAGACTGATGAACGATAGGACCCTCTTCACCTCATCTAGCCCTCTCAATCTTATACTCCTCAATCAAATTATTTCTCAGTCTCCTGTGTCTTCCCCTCTTAAAATAAGGAAGCTGAGTTAATCTTCTTTCGTGACTGCAATTCTCCAACTTGCAACACATAAATCTCCTCTGTAGTGCTAACACCCCCTTCCTGTGGCGAAGTGACCAGACCAATATACAGTGCTACAGTCGTAACTACTGTTATTTTATACTGGTCCTTCATGACCTCCTTGCATTCTGTGCCTCAACCATTAAAGACAAACACCCCTGTTTGTCCTTCCAACCACCTTGCCCACCAAACCCATTACATTGTGACCTCTCAGCAATTACTCCAAGATTCAACTATCCCTTGCACATGCTCTCCTCATTTGTCATCAGAAAACATGAAATACCAATGTTATCCTGCATTCTTGAAATATCATCCTCCAGCTAAAATTCCATTAATCATGTTTGTCACAAAAATAAATTCCTGTTGCTCCGACCATGTTAATCAGGCCACGGGCCCTCTAGATTGGTCATCAGAGTGATCAAGAGTTTGCTAAGAGGTCACGAACAATAAAAAGGATTGCAATAGCTCAGTAATTACAGGGAGGAGCTATCCCTTTCTATTGCCCAGCAATGAGGGCAATAAATAAGGAGAATTTACAGATTATTTTGCCCAGCTTGCCAGGGTACCCAGGGTAAGTAAATCAAGAACCAGATGTCATAAGTTTATGAGGGGAATGATTTAATAGGAGCATGAGGGGCAACATTTTCAGAGGGTGGTGGGTCCGTGCAACAAGCTGGAGGAGGCAGATGTATAACAAACAGCATTTAAAATGCATTTGGACAGGTACTTGGGTAGGAAAGGTTTTCAGGGATATGGGCTAAAGGCAGGGACTAGCGTAGATGGGGGCCATTTTGGTCGGCATAGGCAAGTTGAGCCGAAGGGCCTGTTGCCTGGTATGACTCTATGTTGGTACAAAGTGGGCTCGATGTTTTTTTTTGCTCTTGTAACGGATCACTGTCCGGCCTCCTAGCCCCACAAACCAAGCCAGCACCGTGCCTTACCTGTAGCGATGGGGTTTCTTGACACCCCCAGTTGACGGCGCACTTTTGCGCGCTGCTTTGGTGGCCAGCTGCTTGCGAGGGGCCTTGCCGCCGGTAGATTTACGAGCTGTCTGCTTGGTACGTGCCATGTTCCACCTTCAGTATTCCACACACCTTCCTACGTAAGCGCAAGGAGAGGGAATTAAAGAAAGAAAGCACCACTGGCACCCCCTCCCCCCCCTCATCCAAGCACCGATCCAAAAAGCAGCAAACAGCATCATGTCAGGGGAAAACAAAATCATGGATTTTTGTGCTCCTTCCAAAAATAGTTACGCTGAATTGATACAAATGCATTAATTTGCACACATTGGTATTTCAAGTCATTTGATGTCGAAACGGGTATTAGATTTCAGAGTTTTTTTTTTAATATAGTCATTCACATGATGTTGATGTCACTACTCAAGCCTACATTTATTGTCCACCACTATTGCCCTTGAACTCGGTGGCAAGGAACCAACCAGGGTCCGTATTCACCTTAGAGCGCTTCGAGCGGCTAGAAACCGCAGATTTCCATCTTTAAAGGATCGTGCGGCAGATGGCTTTTTCACAACGTGCAGGTTTCATCGTTACATGTACTTAGTCAGAGAGTCTTTCAGCGTGGAACTTGCCCACACTGGACAACATGTCCCATCTACACTCGTCCCACCTACCTGCGTTTGGCCCATACCCCTCCAAACCTGTCCAAATGTTATTTAAAAGTTGCCTCAACCTCCTCCTCTGACAGTTTGTTCCATACACCTACAACCCTTTGCATGAAAGTTACCCCTCAGATTATTATTGAATCTTCCCCCCCCCCTCACCTTAAACCTGCTTCTCGATTTCCCTACTCTGGGCAAGAGACCGTATGCGTCTACCAAATCTATTCCTCTCAAGATTCTAACTAGTAAATTAGCTGAATTTAAATTCCCCGAGTGCTGAATTTGTTGTTGCTGCAATATCATTGTGGCAAACTGACGAAAATACGAGATAACCCACGGTACCAACTATGATCCTGGTGTAGGACATTCTTCTCCAAGAAATCTAGTTTAGAGATATAGTGTGGAAACAGACCCGTGGCCCAAACGAGGCCGCATCGACCAACAATCACCCCGAACGCCAGTTCTATGCTGGACACTAGGGACAATATGCAGAAGCCAATTAACCTACAAACCTGGTAAGACACAAAATGCTGGAGTAACTCAGCGGGACAGGCAGCATCTCTGGAGAGAGGGAATGGGTGACGTTTCAGGTGGAGGAAAACTAGTGACATGGACGGGTAAGGTGTGAAAAGAACAGATCAAAGCAGACGAAGATCAAGGAGACGTAGAATGGTTCATTGTTGCCCGAGGGGAAGGACAGGAGGACAGTGAAACTAGTCGGACAACTAGGGTGGAGGAGGGAAAGCAGGGTTACTTGTAGAGAAATCAATATTCATACCACTGGGTTGTAAGCTGTCCATGAGGTGCTTTTTCTCCAATTTACATTGGGCCTCAATCTGACTGTGGAGGAGCACCAGGACCGAAAGGTCAGTGTGCGAATGGGAGGAGGAGTTAAAATGGTTAGCAACCGGGCGAGATCGCGTAGGACTGTTCAGCGTAACGATTGTCAAGTCTGCGTTGAGTCTTGCTGATATGCAGGAGCCCACACCTGGAACAGTAGATGAGGTTGGAGGAAGTGCAAGTGAACCTCTGCCTCACCTGTAAGGACTGTTGGGGTCATGGATGGAGTAGGTGTTGCATCTCCAGCGGTTGCAGGGGAAGGTTTTGTGTGGGAAGGGAAGGGATGAGTTAACCAGGGAGTTGCAGAAGGAACGATCTCTGCAGAATGGGATGGAGATGGGAAGATGTGGCTCGTGGTGGGATCCGTTGGAGGAAATGCAACCGATTGATTTTGTTTACAAATTTAAAATAAAGACAAGCATCGAGGGTTGTGCCTCACCCTAACCCGACATCCAACGTTGGTCTAGTTTTAGTTTAGAGATACAGTGCGGAAACAGGCCCTTTGGCCCATCAAGTCCACACCGAACAGCAATCCCTGCACACTAACACCATCCTACACACACCAGGGACAATTTACAATTATACCAAGCCAATTAATCTACAAACCTGTACATCTTCAGAATGTGGAAGGGAACCAGAGCACCCAGTTAAAACCCACACAGGTCACTGGGAGAATGTACAAACTCCATACAGCATAGCTGCAGATGGCACCATTGGCAGCGATTGGACTTCCCAAGACTGCGACAAGAGATCCAGGATAATCGCAGAGCAACACGAGCCAGTGACAGGCACCGCCAACATCTGGCAGTGATAACAGTTTAACCCTGCCCCACCCCCCGTCAGCATTAGTCAGCCAAGATCAGCACTGGTCACAACGCAGAAAAAACTACAGACCATACAGTTGGTTTCAGTTCCACCGTTATGCACAGGGGTGGGCCTCCTGCTGTTAGATAAAGAGGGCATTTCTAGAATGCTCTATTAAAATGTCACGAGTAGTGCCAAAAAAGATTGAGGAAGCAAGACACTGTCGATGTAGTGGCGAGGAACCGACTGTGGGGCGAGGGCAGGAGATGGGGGCCAATCAACAGTGATACTCCAAAGGCCCCAGCTACTCTGAACTATGTTTATTACACAAGCAAATTGCATTAATCAGGCTGCCTTGCGAAATCGGCCCCACCCAGCCTGCAGCAAAACCTTCTGCGTAGACACCATGGAGACTTGTGCAATTGAAACAACTGGGAGCAAACACCTCCCTCAACACCAAGAGGCAACCCGATTGGCCAAGCTGGCCATCCGCGAGTCACGGCGCCAGACGGTGGAGGGCTCTACCCGAGCCAGCTGCCTGCCCCTTTTCCGGGGTTACGTCCGTGCCCGGGTGGGATTAGAAAGGGAATACGCCCTGTCTGCGGGCACCCTGAGGGAGTTCCGGGACCGCTGGGCTCCGCAGGGTGTTGAATGTATCCTCAATAAGGATTGTATCATAGTTGTATAGTAGTTTATTACACGTTTGTATTGTATTATGGTGGTGGGTTCTGGCTTGTTTTATTGTAGTGTAATATTATTTTTTAATAATTGAATAAATTTATTAAAAAAAAAAAAAAAAAAAAAGAGGCAGCCCGACTTAATGACAAGAGAAACTGTATTGCCTAGCTCCACCCTTGTGTCGGATATTCAACCCAATCACACTTGCAACACCTGCCAGTTTATTCTTTACTCGTGGTCCCCAGACTGGTTTAGTTTATTGTCACGTGTACCGAGGTACAGTGAAAAGCTTTTGTTCTATCCAATTAACAATGACCCAAGGCACTGCAGATGTTGGTTTACAAAAGAAGTGCTAGGCGTCACGATGGCACAGCGGTAGAGTTGCTGCCTCACAGCGCTAGAGACCCAGGTTCGAACCTGACTACCGGCACAGTCTGTACGGAGTTTGAACATTCTCCCCGTGACCTGCGTGGGTTTTCTCCAGGTGCTCCAGTTTCCTCCCACACTCCAATTATAGTAACATAGAAAAATAGGTGCAGGAGTAGGCCATTTGGCCCTTTGAGCCAGCACCGCCATTCAATACGATTATGGCTGATCATTTAAAATCAGTACCCCGTTCCTGCTTTTCCCCATATCCCTTCATTCCTTTAGCCCTAAGAGATGGATGTACTGGTATGTAGGTTAATTGGTTTGGTATAATTGTAAATTGTCCCTAGTGCATGTAGGATAGTGTAAGTGTGCGGGGATCGCTTGTCGGCGTGGACTCGGTGAGCCAAAGGATCTGTTTCCACGCTGCATCTGTAAAGTAAACTTAGCAGGTCAGGCAGCATCTTTGGAAAAGCAATATTTCTGGTTGGGACCCTTCAAGAATCGTGTCCCAGCATTTATTCCCTGGAGACAATATTAATGGACATGTGTCCCATGAGCATTGCATGTTTCCCCTGTGAGTTTCCCCTGGGTGCTCCAGTTTCTTCCCTTACTCCAAAGATGTACAAGTTTGTAGGTTAATTAGGCTTCAGTAAAAATGATAAATTGTCCCTAATGTGTAGGATATTGTCAGTGTACGGGGATTACAGGTCGAAGCGGACTCGGTGGGCCGAAGGGCCTGCTTCCGGGGCTGTATCATGAAACTAATCTCGGGAGTGCTGCTCAATGAATGGACAAACATTCTTGCCTATTTGAAACCCGCTACGTCTCTCAGGTGGATAGATGACCGGTTTCATGGAATTGATCTTTATCCCTCAACGTGGCCACAACCCAAGATCTCAACTTGTGGGAGTCATGTGCAAGGCAGTTGCCGCATTCCCCGACCACATTCTAACAACCATTTCACCTCGTTTCTCTGTCTCTAAAATCAGTTCCGATAACTTTCCACGCCAGTGCTGCCGAGAAATATTTTTCCTTAACCATAGTCGACAGGGCTTTCAGCTGCGTCGCCTCTATTTCCCAGTCTTCTGCTTTCAACTACGGCAAGGACGGGAGTCTCCATTGTGTTCACCTGCCGCCCTCCACATTCTGCAGCTTTTCCTTCGGTATTTCCATCACCTTCAATGTTATTCCACCAGCAGACACGTTTTCCCTGCCCTTCCAGTCCCATAGGAACCATCGCCTCCATAACTCTCCGATATACACTTCCACATCCACCCATTGCTGCCTGTCCCATGTCACTGCAGGAGATGCAACACCTGCCTTGTTACCTCGCGTTCTTGCATCATCCAGCGAATCAAACAACCCTTTTGGGTTGAGCAACAAGTCGCTTGCCCCAATAATTTAACGTGCAGCATGCAATGCACACAATGCGCTCTCCTGCACCTTGGAGAAACCAACGGCCTAGCTCATCACATTTCCAAGTGCCGGTCACTTCACATCTCCGTCCTATTCCTAAGGCAAATCTTCTTTGGCCACCAACACTGCCCCTTATGAAGCCCAATGCAAGCTGGGCACACTAGAATCCCGAGGTTTGGCACAAAATGTTGGAGTTACTCAGAGGGTCAGGCAGCATCTCTGGAGAGAAGGTACGGGCGACGTTTTGAGTCGAGACCCTTGTTACAGAATCCGACACAAGATAAATTCCCCCGATACATTTTTAAATGGGTTTTCAAGAGAGTAATGGTAACTAATAATATTTTGTGAGCAGGGAAATAGGCCTTCAGCCCAACATGCCCATGCCAACCAAGATGCCCCATCTACACTAATCCTATCTGGCCACATTTGGCCTATTACCCTCCAAGTCTTCCCTGAGACGAGGATCCATGTCTTCTTAGAGTGGCGAAGCTGAGCAATTCACTACCTCAGAAGGCCATGCAGATCAAGACACCAATTGGACTTTAGGAGGTTGTTACATTTCAACAAAAGCCTTCAAGGGAGAGCAGACTGTAGTATTGAGATAATAAACCAATCGTTGTAGTGAATGGCAGAACAGGCTTGAAGGGCCAAATGGCCTACTCCTGGCCCTCTTATGTACCTTGTTTAAGAAGGAACTGCAGATGCTGGAAAATCGAAGGTAGACAAAAGTGCTGGAGAAACTCAGCGGGTGCAGCAGCATCTATGGAGCGAAGGAAATAGGCAACGTTTCGGGCCGAAACGTTGCCTATTTCCTTCGCTCCATAGATGCTGTTGCACCCGCTGAGTTTCTCCAGCACTTTTGTCTACCTCTTATGTACCTGTTCAACGGGACAGTTTGGAGGGAGCTCTACTTTGTATCCAACTCGTGCACACCCCGGGTGTGAATCTGGACAACTCTACTCCAATTTACAAGACCGTGCACTCGGGGAATTTAACTGCCTCATACAAATCTCGAGATCTCTACACCTGGTTTGTGTGCCTTGCGGTTTCATCCGCCACAGAGGGGTTAATCCAAAAGCGGCGTTAGTTCTCACTTGACATTAGACCGGACCTAAAATTAATCCGGCCACAGAGACTCTGTTCCTGTCCTCACGCAAGGAACCCGCAACATGTGTCCCGACAGACTCAACACGATAAAAAAACATCTATTTTCCATCTCAGAAAATTTGTACCGCGATGGAAATTCCTGAATATTTGCAAATGTCTCCCATACTTGATATTGGGAAGAATCACCAGAACTGACCCGTATTCCTGAAAATCCCATACAACATTTTCTGGAGTATTAAAAAATAAAATCACGAGTAAACGACAAACGCGTAAAAAGAGGGTTAAAAATATCAGTAGTAGTAAAAATCAATAATTGACTTTGTTGAGCGAAAGTTTTTAGTGGAACCGCGAATTGAAAACATCTCAGGGTTATTTTTTGCTTCCAAAACGCAAGCGCGGAAAACTCAGTCGTTGATTGTGATATTGCAGGCCTGAATTATTCCAAAATGTTGCCATATGCCTTGCCTCCTTGGTCTATCCCGCCAATATTAGTACATTTTGACCCCCTTCCGTTCAATTGAAATTTACAAATCCCCGCCGTTTGCGCGCACCACGTGAGGAGGAAACGCGATCAGCCATAACAACAAACACACACACATTCACAGCAAGAACTATAAAACACGAATTTAAAAATAACCCCGAAAATAACATTCTCCCGATAGAAAATTCACTCTGGTATCAACAGCCACGATAGCTCAAGATACAAACTTAAAGGCTGCGCGGTAAACTCGACTTGCATTAAAGCACTCAATAATCGTTTTTCTTAAAAAATGCTTATAAACAAAATAAAATGTAGATTCAGTGGTAAAATTAATCCACCAAGAGTCGATATAAACAGGTGATGAGCCTCTTATCCTCCCCTTTTTTTTTCAAAAAACAGAGCGAAAATGAGGAACACAAACATGGAGACTCGATCTCTCCTCTAGAAGTCGTTTGTTTCTACTATTTTAAATCGGTTCTAAATTCTGGCGTTAAAACCGACAAGGAGAGAGCGAGAGGGGGGATAAAACTTATTTTTTTCAAGTGCATGAGACCAAATGCGTGAGGGGAAAAACATAAACACACGCACACCTCGTCTTCCAGGGCAAATTCTTTACTATTCTCTCACGTTTTATGGGCGATTGTGTGTGACAGAGTCACTCTCTCTCACACATACACACAAAAGGACAAAATGGTGATCGAATCCAAACCCCTCCAGAGCTCAGGCACCAAAGCACCAAGATAGTATCACGGTTTAAACAGCCAGTCTGCCAGTCAGCTCAGGACGGAGCCACGTTTAATAAACAGGAAAGAACGAGGATAAAATGTATCAGTACAACCGGACACTAATTAGACACAGCAACATGTAACGATTTAAAAAAAATACAATTTGGCTCCACGCAGAAACAACAAGAGCATTCAATGTAACAAGTCCGTCCATACACGCAATAATAATACAAAAAAAGCCGCAGACTCAGAGTTAAAGCTGAAGAAATAACCCCTCAAACATCCACGCTGAAAGGTGGGGATTGGGGGGGTATTGAATAGATTTGTTTTGGGGAGGGGAGAGTAAATAAGCTGCTCACCTCCCTCGCCGCTGGATCTCCCTCGTCAGTTTCCCCCTCAATTGCTGCATACACAATGGCAACGTTCTGCCGTCTCCCAGCGACCCACTCGCTACTCACTCGGCCCAATCAACCCGGGGGAGGAGGGAGAAGCTCGCCAGCCAATGTCGAGCGGCGGAAACCCAGCTCCATTCATAAAGCTGGCGACAAGGCGCGGGCAATTCAAATTCTCATCACTCGAAATATTTTTTTTGTCGTATGTCCTGAGCGAAAGACGCTCTTCGGCCCGCCCAAAACTTGTTGTCCTCCCAGCAGAGCGAGATGCCAAGTCATATGTCCCACCTAGAACAATGACATTCTTACTTGCAGCAGCACAACAGAATATAATAATAATAATATATTTTATTGTCATTGCACATAAGCGCAACGAGATTCGGTATGCAGCTTCCATCCGATGTCATAACATAAATAAATAATAAAATTTAGATTTAGATTTTAGTAACAAGAACAGTAAAATAGTCAAAACAATGTAAACAATATAATAAATGAGAAAAAAAAGTTCAATGTGTGTATATATGCACTATTATTGTTTGATTGTTTTTTATGTGTACATATGTGTGTGTGTGTGCATATTGAATTGAATTGAATCCTTTATTTGTCATTCAGACCTTTCGGTCTGAACGAAATGTCGTTGCCTGCAGCCATACATGTAATAATAAACAACACACAATAAACACAAATTAACATCCACCACAGTGAGTTCACCAAGCACCTCCTCACTGTGATGGAGGCAAAAGTCTTAGGGTTGCTGTCTCTTCCCTCCTCTTCTCCCTCTGCGCTGAGGCGATACCCCACCGGGCGATGGTAAGTCAGTCCCGCGGTTCAAGCATATGGCAGTTTACAACCCAGCGGTATGAATATTCTCTAACTTCAAGTAACCCTTGCTTCCCTCTCTACATCCCTCCCCTATCCTAGTTCTCCAACTAGTTTGACTGTCTTCCTGATTAAATTTTAAATTAAAACTAAATGTGATCTTTCTATGCCTCGTTCTCAGCTTCCCCTAGTAAACAATGATTTATTCCACATTTCTCTTGATCCTCATCCTCTTTTATCTCTCGTCACACCTTACCCTTCCATATCTCTGTCACCCTCTCTCCTGACTCTCAGGTTGAAGAAGGGTATATCTATCTATCTATCTATCTATCTATCTATCTATCTATCTATCTATCTATCTATCTATCTATCTATCTATCTATCTATCTATCTATCTATCTATCTATCTATCTATCTATCTATCTATCTATCTATCTATCTATCTATCTATCTATCTAGTCTGAAGAAGGGTCTCGACCCGAAACATCACCCATGCCTTCTCTCCAGAAATGCTGCCTGACCCACTTACTCCAGCTTTTTGTGTCTACCTATACATTTATTCATATACACACACACACACATACGTACATCCAAAAACAAACCATCAATGATATTTTGAAAGCTCATTTTTCAAATGCTATCAAAGATCACACTGAGTCTCCTCAGCTGGGTAACATACAGTCGGAAGAAATGAAATACAAGGCTGTTCGTCCAGCAGTGTGGTTTTTTTTTGCTGCAAAACTACCAGATTGTCACAAACGCATTCCAAATTCACTCAGAAGGGTCTCGACCCGAAACGTTGCCTATTTCCTTCGCTCCATAGATGCTGCCTCACCCGCTGAGTTTCTCCAGCATTTTTGTCTACCTCCAAATTCACTCATGCAGTTTAGGGGATGGGATATCTTAGACTCTTAGAATAAAGGGGAGGTCATTTAAGACTAAGGTGAGAAAAAACTTTTCACCCAGAGAGTTGTGAATTTATGGAATTCCCTGCCACAGAGGGCAGTGGAGGCCAAGTCACTGGATGGAATTAAGCGAGAGTTAGATAGAACTCTAGGGGATAGTGGAGTCAAGGGATATGGGGAGAAGGCAGGCACGGGTTATGGATTGGGGACGATCAGCCATGATCACAATGAATGGCGGTGCTGGCTCAAAGGGCCGAATGGCCTCCTCCTGCACCTATTTTCTATGTTTCTATGTTTCTATGTTTCTATGGATCAGCCTGCCCTACCTGCTCTGTTATCTGTCACTCTAGACCCACCAGTACAATTGACTCTTAACTGTCTCCTCAGTTCAGGGGCCATGAACAATAAAAGTTGGCATAGGCATTAATGTCCATGTCTTTCTCTGCCTTTGGAACATATAACAGCCTGTCCAACCTCTCTTTGTAGCTAATGCCTTCTAATTCATCAGGCAGCATTCTGATGCACCTCTTCTGCACATTCTTTAAAGCCCCCGCCCCCACATCCTTCCTGCAACGGGGCGATCAGAACTGCACACACAGTGCTCCAAATGCACACTTTCCAAAGTCTTATAAAGTTGCAACATGACTTCCTAACTCAATGGCCCCGACCACTGTGGTGGCACGGTGACCGCATGGGTTTCCTCCTGGTGCTCCGGTTACCTCCCACGTGCCAAAGACGTACAGGTTTGTAGGTTAATTGCCTTCGGTAACATTGTAAATTGTCCCGTGTGTGTGTAGGCCAGCGCTGGTGTACATGGTGATCGCTGGTCAACGCGGATTCGGTGGGCCGAAGGGCCTGTTTCCGCTCTGTCTCTAACTTCTAAGGTGTACATGTATTTCCTACAAATAAACAGTTCTTTGATTGAAGCAGCTTGATCTGCTGAGGTATGGAACAGTGCTTAACCGCGGGACTAGGTTGGTAATCTCTTTCTCAATCAGTATGGACATGGTGGGCCGAATGGCCTCCTGCTGTGTTGTAATGATTCAAAGCACTTGTGATGATATATAACTGCTACTTGAGCTTGGCCCTATTGAGGCCAAACCTTAGAAAACTCTTCAGAGGAGGCTAGGGAATATGGTTGGATGTGACTCACAGGAGTTAATCAAGAAAGTTAATGTGATATGGCTGTTAGCAAGATTTAAAATTACTGGCTTGAAGGCAAGTTAACGACTAAACTGTTAGATTGGCTGACAAAATGGAGGGATAAATTGCCAGATCGGTAGCATTTGGCTCAATGTTTAGTTTAGTTTAGAGATACAGCACAGAAACAGGCCATTTGGCCCACCGAGTCTGCGCAGACCAGCGATCTCCCAACATTAACACTATCCTACCCACACACACGTGGGACAATTTACAATTTTACCCATCCAATCAGCCTACAAATCTGTACGTCTTTGTAGGGTGGGAGGAACCTGGAGCACCCGGGGAAAACCCACGCAGGTCACGGGGAGAGGGTATAAACTCCGTACGGACAAGCCCACGTAGTCAGGATCAAACCGGGGTCTCTGGCGCTGTAAGGCAGCAACTCTACCACTGCGCCATCCAGTGCAAAGCATCCAGTGAAAGCTGTAGCTCTTGACTCTTTGTGAACAAGTCCAACACAAGGAGTGGAAACGTTTCCAAGTTTCCATCGATACTAACTCTTGCTATTGTTTTTTCACTGTTGCAGAGGCATTGGATAAGTGGCTGTAAAGTTAACTTTGTGCAGAGCCAAAGGCAGAGGGGGGGGGGGGGGGGGGGGGGGGGGGGGACCTGCGGCCATCTAGGCCATTAAGTGCGGCCTTTTGAATGAATCCAAATTTTATAGAACAAATCATTTTATTTTTATTAATATGTTTTTGTTCGTCTTCTACTATTTTCATTTTAATCTTAAAATGACGTATTTAAATTACCAAAGAGTAAAAGAAAACTCAACGAAATAATCCTCCCAAACTGACGGTCACAATTAAAACATTAGTATGTCATGAGGGTTATTTTACCAAAATAATGTACATTTTGAAGTATATCTACTTGAAGTTTCTTGGATGAGGCTTTATTAGATTACAGCTAACTTAATGCGGCGTTCCTCCATGCAAAGGTTCCCCGCCCCTGGCCAAAGGGAAAGGTGAGGGATTAGGAGAGTTTCTAAGGCCTTCTCCTAAGTGCTAATTAATGTAGGCTGTTTGACAAAGCGGATTGTGGGCTTGAATGATAGTTGACGTTGTAATTGGAACATTAATTTACCGAAAGATATTAGTGTTTAGTTTAGATTTACTGCGTGAAAAAAGTCCCTTCGGCCCACCGAGTCCACGCTGACCATCGATCACCCACTCACGTCTAGTTCTACGTTATCCCACTTTCTCATCCACTTCCCACACGCCTGGGGCAATTTACAGAGGGCCATTTAACCCACAAAACCTGCACTTTGGTCTTTGAGATGTGGGAGGAAACCGGAGCACCTGGAGGAAACCCACACGGTCACGGGGAGTGTTGAAGAAGGAACTGCAGATCGAAGGTAGACAAAAATGCTGGAGAAACTCGACGGGTGAGGCCGCATCTATGGAGCGAAGGAAATAGGCGACGTTTCGGGTCGAGACCCTTCTTCAGACTGGGAGGTCACAGGGAGAACGTGCAAACTCCACATAGTCAAGGGCAGAGTTTGCAACTCTATAAGGACAGTTTCTACCAGGCAACTGAACCATCCTACTACAACAAGAGAGCAGTCCTGAACTACTATTTACCTCATTGGTGGCCCTCGGACTAGCCTTGATCGGACTTTGCTAGCATTACCTTGCACTAAACGTTATTCCCTTATCATGTATCTATCTACACACTGTAAATGGCTGGATTGTAATCGTGATGTCTTTCCGCTGACTGGTTATGACGCAACAAAAGCTTTTCCCTGTACCTCGGTACACGTGACAATAAACTGAACTGAAAAGAACTGTACAATGTCAGTGTGGACTGAAGGGCATGCTTCCAAGCTGTGTCTCTGCACTAAATTACATAGGGAAAACTAGTGTGATGGTGGAATGCGCAGTGAGTTAGAATGAGAGTCACTGGCTGAAGTGGCCTCCTTCTACGTAGAGGTATAGATAGTCTGAACTGTGCTCTCTGAAGGGTGAATTGCTGGGGCCAAATATGTATGGATCATTGGATGAAGTCATGGAAAGAAGAAGAAATAATTATAAAGGCGAATGGAATTATAAATATATTCCTCCAGACATATTTTTTGACAAAACTATACTTGATTCATAAACTTTGCAAATAAATAATAAGGGATATTCATATCCTGCCGTTCCCTTCACCAGAGCATTCCATTTGCTGCAAGGTTTACATTATATCAGCATGACATCAACGTTGCTTGCTCATCTGCACCATGAGCAATAGGAAGTGTTCCAGCTCCTCATTCACAGTGGCGTCTGATGCTGAGAACTCGATCCCCAGTGAAGGGGTGGCACAGTGGCGCAGCGGTAGAGTTGCTGCCTCACAGAGCCAGAGACCCGGGTGCGATCCTGTCTATGGGTGCTGTCTGTACGGAGTCTGTACGTTCTCTAAAACCGCGTGGGTTTTCTCCAGCCTTTCCGGCCTCCTCCCACATTCCAAAGACGTCTGGGTTTGTAGGTTAATTGGCTTCGGTAAGTTGTAAAATGGTCCCTAATGTATGTAGGTTAATGTACGGGGTGATCGCTAGTCAGCACAGACTTTGTGGGCCGAAGGGCCTGCTTCCGCACTGTCTCTCTAAAGTCTAAAAAGCATACATGCTCCCTGCTCCAAGTTTCTGTGCATCCCTCAGCATGTACTCCAGCAACCTGGAACAGCATGGAAACAGGCACTTCGGCCCACCGAGTCTGCGCCGACCAGCGATCGCCCATATACTAGCTCTATCCTACACACTAGGGACAATTTACAGAAGCCAATTAAACGACAAATCTGCACGTCCTTGGAATGTGGGAGGAAACAGAAGTACCCGGAGAAAACCCACGCAGCTACAAACGTACAAACTCCATATAGACAGCAGCAACCATAGTCAGGATCGTACCTGGGTCTCTGGCGCTGTATGGCAGCAACTCTACTGCTTTTCCACTGTGCCGCAGTAGTTGCCAGCAATGCCTTTCGTCAGTAGTTGCCAGTCAGTCTGAAGAAGGGTCTCGACCTGAAACATCACCCATTCCTTCTCTCCAGAGATGCTGCCTGTCCCGCTGAATTACTCCAGCATTTTGTGCCTCTTCGGTTTAAACCAGCATCTGCAGTTCCTTCCTACACATTAGCCTAATTAATTCCCGTTGCTCTCTGGAGTGTCTTTTGGAGTTCTGCAGCAAACCACAGGGTGGTGCCAGCAACCAACTACAGCATCAACCCAGAGAGGATGTCCTCTCACTGTGGTCCTGCTGGAGTCCTTCAAACAATCGTACGTCTTGAACAGGTCAATGACCGCACATGTTTATCCAACATCTTCCCATAATAGCTGCATCTCACATCCCTAAAGGACAGATTATCTGGTTATTATCATTGCTGTTTATGGCAGCTTGCTTGGAACAAATTGGCTGCTGCATCTCATTTATTACACCATGGGCTATATTTCAAGTCAAGTCAAGTCAAGTTTATTTGTCACATACACATACGAGATGTGCAGTGAAATGAAAGTGGCAATGCTCGCGGACTTTTGTGCAAAAAGACAAACAACCAAACAAACTATAAACACAATCATAACACACATATATCTTTACATAATAAATAATGGAAGGAAAAACGTTCAGTAGAGTTAGTCCCTGGTGAGATAGGCGTTTACAGTCCGAATGGCCTCTGGGAAGAAACTCCTTCTCAACCTCTCTGTTCTCACTGCATGGCAACGGAGGCGTTTGCCTGACCGTAGCAGCTGGAACAGTCCGTTGCAGGGGTGGAAGGGGTCTCTCATGATATTGTTGGCTCTGGAGTTGCACCTCCTGATGTATAGTTCCTGCAGGGGGGCAAGTGAAATTCCCATAGTGCGTTCGGCCGAACGCACTACTCTCTGCAGAGCCTTCTTGTCCTGGGCAGAGCAATTCCCAAACCAGATGGTAATGTTCCCGGACAAGATGCTTTCCACCGCCACTGCGTAGAAGCACTGGAGGATCCTCGGAGACACTCTGAATTTCCTCAATTGCCTGAGGTGGTAAAGGCGCTGCCTTGCCTTACTCACGAGTGTTGAGGCGTGTGATGCCCATGTCATATCCTCGGAGATGTGGACTCCCAGATATTTAAAACAGTTCACCCTATCCACAGGATCCCCATTTATCCTCAATGGAGTGTACGTCCTCGGATGATGTGCCCTCCTAAAGTCCATGATCAGCTCCTTCGTTTTTTTGATGTTCAAGAGGAGGCTGTTGTCCTGGCACCAGAGTGCTAAATCAGCCACCTCCTCCCGGTAGGCCTTCTCATCGCTGTCTGAGATTTCATTGGCATTAGAGAGATTTGTTGTCCTCTAATCTAATGTTCCCTCTTTTGTGTGTGTGTGTGCGTGTGTGTCTATTGTACATGTGCGTGTGTGTGAGCATGTGTCAATGTGCGTGTTTTGTGTGTGTATGTATCAGTGTGTTTTGAGTGTGTGCATGTGTGTGTCTTGTATGTGTGTGTATATGTGTGCGCATGTATCAATGTGTGTGTAAATGTATCTGCGTGTCTATTGTGTGTGCGTATATATGCGTGTGCGCATGTATCAATGTGTGTATATTGTGTGTGTGTGTGTGTATACATATGTGTGTGCGCATGTATCAATGTGTGTGAGTATTGTGTGTGCATGTATCAGTGTGTTTGTGTGTGTGCATGTGTGTGTCTTGTATGTGTGTGTGTGTGCGTGTTTCAACGTGTGTGTATTGTGTGTGCGCATTTATCAATATGTGTGTTCATGTATCAGTGTGTTTGTGTGAGTGTCTATTGTGTGTGTGTATAAGTGTGTATGCATGTATCAGTGTGTTTGTGTGTGTGTGTCTGTCTATTGTGTGTGGGTGTGTGCGCGCATCTATCACAGTGTGTGTTTGAGTGCAGTGTCCATGTTTGAATGCGTTCCATGTTTGTCTATGTGAGTGTGCGTGCACGTGTGCTTATCTGGACGTGTGAGCCAAGTACGGCCAAAACACACAATGAGTCAAAGTCACACGGAGAAACATCTGGCTGGAAAACTGTTTGCACTTCTCCCAACGGGGCATGAAACTTCCACCAGAGAAGCTGGACAAGTGATTTGCTCTGAAGATAGACACAAAATGCTGGAGTAACTCAGCGGGACAGGCAGCAGCTCTGGAGAGAAGGAATGGGTGACGCTTTGGGTCGAGACCCTTCTTGAGACTAGTCAGTGCATTGCTTTAACTGATCTCATTTGCCTGCACATCATCCATATCCCTCAATTGTTTACACACAAGCCTATCTAAGGGCGGCACACTAGAGTTGCTGCCTTACAGCGCCAGAGATCCGGGTTCGATCCTGGCTACGGGTGCTGTCTGTACGGAATTTGTACGTTCTCCTCGTGACCGCATGTGTTTTCTCCGAGATCTCCGGTTTCCTCCCACACTCCCAAGATGTACAGGTCTTCAGGTTAATTGGCTTGGTATAAGTGGTAATACTTGGTATAAGTGATGGTGTTAATGCGCGGGGATCGCTGGTCGGTGCGGACTCGGTGGGCCGAAGGGCCTGTTTCTGTGCTGCATCTCTAAACCAAACTAAACCAAAAGCCTCTGAAACGCCACTATCTGCCGATCTGCATCCACCATCTCCCCCGGCAGTGTGTTCCAGGCCCTCAACACTCTGTGTAAAAAAAACTTTCCCCCTCTCACCTTATAGCTGCGCCCTCCAGTGTTGGACAAGTCCACCCTGGGAAAAAATGTTCTGACTGTTTACCCTATCTATGCCTCTCATAATTTGATATACTTCTATCACATCTCCCCTCAACCTCCAACGTTCCAGGGAACACGATCCAAGTTTGTCCAAAGATAGATGCAACATGTTGCAGTGACTCAGCGGGCCAGGCAGCATCTCTAGGGAAAGGGAATAGGTGACGTTTCGGGTCATGACCCTTCATCTGACTGGTCTGATAGCAGTTTGATGAAGGGTCTCGATGCGAAACGTCACCGATGCATTTTCTCCAGAGATGCTGCCTGGCCCACTGAGTGACTCCAGCTTTTTGTGTCTATCTTTGGTGTAAGCCGGCATCTGCAGTTCCTTCTGACACACCACGTTTGTCCAACCTCTCCTTGTAGCTGAAACTTTCTAAATCAGGCCACAAGGGCAGTCACGGTGGTGCAGCGGCAGAGTATGCAGTGCCGGAGATTCATCCCGTTTACCGATGCTGTCTGCACGGAGTTTGTACGTTCTCCCTGTGACCTTGTGGGTTTTCTCCGAGATCTTCGGTTTCTTCCCACATTCAAAAGACGTACAGGTTAGTAGGTTAATTGGCTTGGTAAAATTGTCCCTAGTGGGTGTAGGATGGTGTTAATGTGCGGGGATCGTGGGTCGGCGCTGACCCGGTGGGCTGAAAGGCCTGTTTCCGTGCTGTATCTCTAAACTACCTCTCACGACCATACAGGTGATCCCTGGCGACATGTCGCGGGTGACCTCTCACGACTATAGGAGACCTCTCATGACCATACAGCCTGTACAGTCGTGAGAGGTCTCCTATGGTCGTGAGAGGTCTCCCAAGAGTCGTAGCGTCTTTCTGGTCGCCGCTGAATTTTCAACATGTTGAAAATTTCGGCGACTTATCACGGGTGCCGGCAGTCGCCTGTAAAGGTTGGGAAAGTGGGACAGGCTCTTTATAGAGCTGCCGGAGGGAGTCCCACATGTTGGATGTATCCTTCAGGCAAGAATTAAACTTCATCTAAACTTCATATGAACTTCATATGAACTCCCTCTGAACCACCTTGGCCATTATACCAAACAATGCCTGGAAATAATTATCATCTTGCCAGTGATATTTATCCCCCAACTAACAATAATGAAACAAATTAGCTATAATAAAGTTGGTATTTATGGGATTTGGCTATTGCTTATCTCACTTTAAAACTGTTTCTCTCTTCCTGTGCCAGGAACAAAGTCAAAATGAAAAGAATTCACGGGAGAGAGAGAGATATACACAAAAATATGTTTTATTTCATTGAAACTGTATAAAAAGATCAATTAGGAAACAATATCATTTCCAGATCATACAATAATTACAAACAATAATATATACCTACTGAGAAATCATTGTAATTTAAATCAGAGGCCAATTTGACCCATTGCATCCATTCTTGCTAACAGTGCATTGCAGATTAAACTAACTGTCTCCGCCGAGATCCGACAGGTTCCAGTTCTGTCCCTATAGAGTGATAACATGATTCTTGACACTACTGTTCTGAGAATTACATGGAGGGACTCAATAGATCTCTTTATTCCACCCCTATCACCACCTCAACTGAAGAAAGCTAATGGCAAGTTGGCCTTCATTGCGAGAGGATTTGAGTTTAGGAGCATGGAGGTCCTACTGCAGTTGTACAGGGCCCTGGTGAGACAGCACCTGCAGTATTGTGTGCAGTTTTGGTCTCCTAATTTGAGGAAGGACATTATTGCTATTGAGGGAGTGCAGCGTGAGTTCACCAGGTTAATTCCCGGGTTGGTGGGACTAACATATGATGAAAGAATTCATCATACTGGGCTTGTCTGGGCGACTGGGCTTGTATTCACTGGAATTTAGAAGGATGAGAGGCAATCTTCGGGAAACATATAAAATTATTAAGGTATTGGACAGGCTAGATGCAGGAAAAATGTTCCCGATGTTGGGGGAGTCCAGAACCAGGGGTCACAGTTTAAGAATAAGGTGTAGGCCATTTATGACTGAGATGAAGAAAAACCTTTTCACCCGGGGAGTTGTGAATCTGTGGAATTCTCTGCCACAGAAGGAGGTGGAGGCCAATTCACTGAATGTTTTCAAGAGAGAGTTAGATTTAGTTCTTAGAGCTAACGGAATCAAGGGATATGGGGAAAAAGCAGGAACGGGATACTGATTTTGGATGATCAGCCAATGGCTCGAAGGGCCGAATGGCAAACTCCTGCACCTATTTTCTATGTTTCTATAAACTCCCAGTATATGTAGGACAGTGTTAATGTGCGGGGGTTGCTGGTCGCGGCATGGACTTGGTGGGCTGAACGGCCTGTTTCCGCGCTGTATCCCTGATCTAAACTAAACAAAGCAAAGGTGGCACAGCATGGAGTGGCTGCTAGAGCTGCTGCTTCACAGCGCCAGGGTCCTGGGTTCAATCCTGACCTCTGTTGCTGTCTGTGTGGAATTTCTAAAATGTAAAAAAAGTACTGATGCAGCTCAATCCATCTTCCCTGTGTATACTTGCTGACTGTTGCAAATGACTACAATTCATGTCAGCCAATGTCAATTTTCCACAACTTTGGCCGATTTTGAAATTTGGCCAACATTTTCAGCAGCAGCCTATGAGTCAGGGTGAATATGGAACACATCACACATAAACACACACGCCAGACATGCCGTCAGATGCCAGCTTCCACACTTCTGAGCCACGCTCTTGCTCACCGAGTTGTACTTTGTTTCCCTCTGCTCTGTCGATTGTCTCAGGTGCAGACAGACTGACTAATCAGATAAGAATGTGTGCAATAACCGGGCCCTAGGAGAGCAGGCATGCAGGAAGGATTCATAAGTTCATAGGTGATAGGAGGAGAATTGGCCGTTCGGCCCATCAAGTCTACTCTGCCATTCAATCATGGCTGATCTACCTTTCACTCTCAACCCCATTTTCCTGCCTCCTCCCCATAACCCCTGACCCCCGTACTAATCAAAAATCTATCTCTGCCTTAAAATTATCCATTGACTTGGCCTCCACAACCTTCATTACCCATCACCCATTAACTAATTAAATTCCTCTGTTTCAGGCCAGTGTCAGTCTGAAGAAGGGTCCCGACCCGAAAGTCACCCATCCATGTTCTCCAGAGATGCTGCCTGACCCACTGAGTTACTCCAGCACTTTGTGTCCTTTTTTTGTAAACCAGCACCCGCTGAGTTTCTCCAGCATTTTTGTCTACCTTCGATTTTCCAGCATCTGCATGCAGTTCCTTCTTAAACTTTTTGTCATCTCCAATTCTTTCTTTCTACAGCAAAGGCATTGAAATTCTTATAGGACTTGATCGACTGGTTGCAGGGAAGATAGACATAAAGTGCTGGAGTAACTCGGCGGGACAGGCATCATCTCTGGAGAGAAGGAATCGGTGGCGTTAAGGGTCGAGTCCCTTCTTCAGACTGAAGAACGTTTCCTTCAGCTAAGGGGTCACAGACTCAGAACATGGAGTCAGAGGTTCAGGAGAAATACCTTCAGATAGAAAGTGGTGAACCTCTGGAACACTCCACGCCAGAAGACTTTTGTGCTGCTGCCAGTAAGAATTTCATTGTTTTGTTTCGGAACATGGGACAATTAAACGTTCTTGATTCTCTTGACTTGTCGAGGCTTGGTCACTGAGAAGAGTTAAAAAAACAGTAGGTTGTTGATTATTTGAGGAGTTAAGATGGAGAGAAGGCAGGTACAGGATACTGAGTTGGATGATCAGCCATGATCATATTGAATGGCGGTGCAGGCTCGAAGGGCCGAATGGCCTACTCCTGCACCTATTTTCTATGTTTCTATGTTTCTATGTAAGGACAATGAGGTAGAAGTTCTGACGTGATCTTAGTTGAGTTTAGTACCGAGGTACAGTGAAAAGCTTTTGTTGCGTGCTAACCAGTCAGCCGAAAGGCTAGGCATGATCACAATTGAGCCAATAATGGCCTCTCCAGCATTTGATGTCTATCTTCGGTGTAAGCCGGCATCTGGAGTTCCTTCCTACATAATAAGAGAAGAGGCTCGAAGGGCCTGCTCTTAGGGTCCCATCTGATCTGCAGTCTTCTAGGAGGCTTCTCCTGGCGTTCGATATTAGTTTGTCCAGGATATTGTTCCATGATATGAGTTGCAGCCCCCCCCCCCACCCCCCCATCCTTCTTCTCTGCCTCAAGGAGCAATGGCGGCATTCAGCAGGGGAGGCTCGCTCGGTAGGGGGGGAATGGTGGGGGGGGGTTCAAAGTCCAACTACCACCCTAGGACGGCGGCGAGCTGCTCTTGTCTTGCTCGTAGGTGGGGTTGCGAAGACCAAGAGGCATCGAGGAGGGGGAAGGAGGGGAGGGCGAGGAGGAGTCGAGACTGCGGCGCCTGGCGCAGTAACACTTCAGCAAGACACAAACGACGCTGAGAAGGACAAGCGTGCAGACACTGAGGCCGAGGTAGAGGATCAGGCGGCGTATGGAGGTGGTGCTGAAGGTGACACAGGGGCGGGTGCCCGGCAGGGTGCTCTTCCCGGACGGGTTGAACGCCTGGACGCAGACCACGTAACCGGTGCCCGCAAGCAGCCCGTCCAAAGTGTGTACGCGGTAGAGGCTGGGGAGGGGGGGGCTGGTGGTGGTGTTGTCCGGCGAGCTCTCCGCCCAGTACACCAGCTGGTAGCCCCCCACCATGGACGGAGGCTCACACCAGTGCACAGTCGCCCCGTGGTCCGTTATCCCAGTCACCGGCTCCACCCTCGGCTGCTCCGGCGCGACGGACTGAAAAGTCATCCCGGGGCATAGGCACTGCTTTTCCTTCTGCAACTCCGCACAGGGCACCTGCATAGAGTCATAGAGAGAGGCAGAGAGTGATACAGTGTGGAAACAGGCCCTTCTGCCCAATTTGCCCACAACGGCCAACATGCCCCATCTACTACACTAGTCCCACCTGCCTGCGCTTGGTCCATATCTCTCCAAACCTGTCCTATCCATGTACCTGTCTAACTGTTTCCTAAAAGTTGGGATAGTCCCAGCCTCAACTACCTCCTCTGGCAGCTTGTTCCATACACCCACCACCCTTTGTGTGAAAAAGTTACCCCTCAGATTCCTATTAAATCTTTCCCCCTTCACCTTGAACCTACAGTATGTCCTCTGGTCCTCGATTCCCCTACTCTGGGCAAGAGACTCTGTGCATCTACCCGATCTATTCCTCTCATGATTTTGTACACCTCTATAAGATCACCCCTCATTCTCCTGGGCTCCAGGGAATAGAGATCCAGCCCGCTCAACCTCTCCCTATAGAAACATAGAAACATAGAAAATAGGTGCAGGAGGAGGCCATTCGGCCCTTTGAGCCAGCACCGCCATTCATCGTGATCATGGCTGATCGTCCCCCATCAATAACCCGTTCCTGTCTTCTCCCCATATCCCTTGACTCCACTAGCCCCTAGAGCTCTATCTAACTCTCTCTTAAATCCATCCAGTGACTTGGCCTCCACTGCCCTCTGTGGCAAGGAATTCCACAAATTCACAACTCTCTGGGTGAAAAAGTTTTTTTCTCACCTCAGCCTTAAATGACCCTTTATTCTAAGAGCTCACACAAGAGGTCAGTCGTGGGAACATCCTCATACCTGCATGTGGGTGCAGCGGTCGTAGTTGCACTGCTTCAAGGGGTGCAGACGGTGGGGGGGCATCGTGGGCTCCTCCTCCTCCTCCTCCTCTGAACCATCGTAGTCCGTCTCTCCCACCTCGACGGGGACGAACCACTTCCGCGGCGTCCTGGAGTTTACGGTCACCGGACCCGGCCACCCCCGGCTCTGGTTAACGCCGGGCTGCTCCGGAGAGGCCGCCGGCTGCTCGCTGGGACCCTGCCTCAGGGGAACAGACGCCGCTTCCTTCCAGATGAGCAGCAGGACAAACACGGCCGTGCATCGCATCAGGTCGACACCTGGAGAGAGAGACAGCAGTCAGTCAAGTGTGGAGTAACTCAGCGGGACAGGCAGCATCACTGGAGAGAAGGAATTGGTGACGTTTCGGGTCGAAGAAAAAATACCCATTGACTTGGCTTCCACAACCGTCTGTGGCAATGAATTCCACAGATTCATCATCCTTTATTCCTACTGCCAAAATGCATGAATCCACAATTTGCTGCGCTGTATTCCATCTGTTACTTACCAGCCCACTCTTGTTTTTGTTTGTTTATGAAGGAACTATAGACGATGGTTAATGCACAAAAGGACACAGAGTGCTGGTGTAACCCAGCAAGTCAGGCAGCATCACTGGAGAACGTGGACAGGTGATGTTTTGGGTGGAGACCCTTCTTCAGACTGGAGAAGGGTTCTGACCGGAAACGCCACCAATGCTGCCTGACTTGCTGAGTTACTCCAGCATTGGGTGTAAACCAGCATCTGCAATTTCTCCCTACACATACAGAAACGAGAAATGACAGATAGAACACAGCGTAGCAAAGTGTGGAGTCGTGCATTTTGGCAGTAGGAATAAACTGTGGTGAATCTATGGGATTCATTAAGTTGAGGCGGATATTGACAGATTCTTGATTAGTATGGGTGTCAGGGGTTATGAGGTGAAGGCAGGAGAATGGAGTTAGGAGGGAGTGATAGATCAGCCATGATTGAATGGCAGAGAAGTCTTAATGAGCCAAATAGCCTAAAGGGCCTGTCCCACTGTACGAGGTAATTCAAGAGTTCTCCCGAGTTCTCCCCTGATTCGAGCTTGTGTAATGTACGTAGCGGGTACGTAGCGGCTCGTTGATGTCCCGTAGCGGCTCGCACAAGTAACGGTAGGTACTCGGGAAATCCGGTAAACTCGTGACATTTTTTCAACACTGTGAAAAATGTCCACGAGTAAAATAATACTTGTGATGAAATAAATTGTTACTTTTTACTCGTACGAGCCGCTACGAGACATCCACGAGCTCCTACGTACCCGCTACGTACATTACACGAGCTCGATTCAGGGGAGAACTCGGGAGAACTCTTCAATTACCTCGTACAGTGGGACAGGCCCTTAATTCTACTCGTAGAACTTATGAACAAGGAACTGCAGATGCTGGTTAACACAGAAAAGAACGCAAAATGCTGGAGTAACTCAACGAGTTTTTGAGGCAGCGATCCGGTAAATCCCTTCGATGATGGGGAGGTCACCAAGAGATGCATTTATTTAATCAAAATAAAACCATTTGAAAGACCAAAAAAACCCAGTAACAACACCACTAATAACGTAAGCACTGTTCAGCACTTTGAAAGTGAGTGCCGATCTTTCTTTCCTCAGTGTTATATCACTGCTGTTTTCAGCACAGGATTGAAAGAGTTAAAAACAAATGGGCTTACCGATAGATAATCTGCTTCTCTGCAACTTTGTTAGTATCCCTTCCATTGCCTGTCTGAGCGCAGTCAAATAACACTCCTGGAGGCAAATATCAGTTGGGATGTATCGCCGTCTATTCCTCTCTCTTCTTCTCCGTCTCACACTCTCCCTGCTCCCTGTAATTCAGCTTGGTTTATATAGAACACAGGCTGCTGACGTAACCCAGAGCTCCCCGCCAAGGCTCAAAGAATTGCTTAATCAAGGATTGGGCGGAGGTGGGGGGTGAAGGGGGGAGGAAGGGGGAGGAATGTGAATCAGGTCAGTTAACTGGTGGGAAGAAAACACTGGATGGATTCAGCTTTGCCAATTCTTCGCTGTGTTTCTCTGCGGACACGCATTTAATAGCACAACAAAGGGGCCTGTAACCAATTTCAAAACAGGACTGATGCCGAGAAACTGTGTCTATTGGCATCAACAGCCCTCCCACATCTGCAAGGGCTGTAGATTTTAACGGGCCCATCACCGGTCTCTGACCTTCCCCACCATCGAAGGGATTTACCGGAATCGCTGCCTCAAAAAGGCAGTCAGCGTCATCAGAGACCCACACCACCCTGGCCACACACTCATTTCACCCCTGTCATCGGGAAGAAGGTACAGGATCCTGAGAACTGTAACGTCCAGGTTCAGGAATAGCTTCTTCCGTACAGGTTATTCCGTACAGCACTACAACATCCAATAAGCTCTGAACTGCATAGACTCTTATTGTTATTATTGCACTATTATTGTTTGTTGTTAGTTATGTGTATTAATCTGTATATATATGTGTGTGTATACACACACTGAACTTTGTTCTCTATTATATTGTTTACAGTGTACTATGTTTACATATTCTGTTGTGCTGTTGTAAGAATGTCATTGTTCTATTGGGACATATGACAATAAAACACTCTTGACTTGACTCTCTTGACTCTTGGTTAGGTGGGATGGGGGGAAAGGGAGGGAACCGGTGAGACTGAAGTCACATTCCCCCATCCCACTGACCCCAGCAACCGATCCCGTTCACCGTCCCCTCCACCATTCAGCCATGCCACTAAGACGCTCTCACCGTCTTCAAAATGGATGCCAAAGGGCCACCTGGGTGTTGGCGTCCATTTTGAATGCAGGGTTTACAGGGAGCTTTGGACTTACAATCTTACAGCACACCAACGCCTCCACTTCCTGAGAAGGCTTAGGAAGTTCGGCACGTCCCCAACAACTCTCACCAACTTCTACGGATGCGCCGTGGGAAGCATTTTATATCGGGATGCATCACAACAAGGTTTGGGAACAGCTCCATCCAAGAGCGCAAGAAATTGCAGAGCATTGTTGTGGACGCAGCCCAGATCACCACACAAACCTACCTCCCTTCCATTGACTCCATTTATACCTCAGGTTGCCTTGGCCAGGCCAGCAGCATGATCAAGGACGAGCCGCATCCGCGGTCACTCCCTCTTCCCCCCTCTCCCATCATACAAAAGATAGAGAAGTGTGAAAATGCACGCCTCCGGATTCAGGGACAGTTTCTTCCCAGCTGTTATCAGGCAACTGAACCATCCTACCACAACTAGAGAGCTGAACTACTATCTACCTCATTGGTGACCCTCGGACTATCTTTGATCGGACTTTACTGGCTTTATCTTGAACTATTAAAAAAAAAAATATGTGCAATAACCCATACTGTATATAGGAATCTTATTTATTCACTCTATTCATCCATTGTCTTTTTATAGATATGTATATAGCGCCGCAGAACTGTGCACCTTATCCCCCCCCCCCCTTGTTTTGTTTTTTTGCACTAATTACATGTCTGCACTGAGTAGGAGCTGCTTTTAATCTCATTGTACATGTGTATAGTGACAATAAAATGGCATTCTATTCTATTCTATTCTATTCTAAATGTTATTCACATTTATCATGTATCTGTGCACTGTAAACGGCTCGATTGTAATCACGTATTGTCTTTCCACTGAATGGTTAGCATCCAACAAAAGCTTTTCCCTGTATCTCGAAACACGTGACAATAAACATAGAAACATAGAAAATAGGTGCAGGAGTAGGCCATTCGGCCCTTCGAGCCTGCACCGCCATTCAATATGACCATGGCTGATCATCCAACTCAGTATCCTGTACCTGCCTTCTCCCCATACCCCCTGATCCCTTTAGCCACAAGGGCCACATCTAACTCCCTCTTATAGCCAATGAACTAGCCTCAACTACTTTCTGTGGCAGAGAATTCCACAGATTCACCACTCTCTGTGTGAAATTTTTTTTCCTCATCTCTGTCCTAAAAGACTTCCCCCTTATCCTTAAACTGTGACCCCTTGTTCTGGACTTCCCCAACATCGGGAACAACCTTCCTGTCCAACCCCTTAAGAATTTTGTACGTTTCTATAAGATCCCCCCTCAATCTTCTAAATTCTAGCGAGTACAAGCCGAGTCTATCCAGTCTTTCTTCATATGAAAGTCCTGCCATCCCAGGGAATCAGTCTGAATCAGAAACTAAGCTGAAACTTCTGAAGGGAAAGATGACTTGATTATTTATAAAACCCAGTGGTGTGGGAGCTAATACTTGGCAAGGATAGGAGGATTTGTTCCTTTACACATGTCCCTTGCCATGGTTACATGTTGACAAACAGCCAAAGCCAAAATGGCTCAAAACAGAATGAAGGGGGTTGGGTGCAATAGTTTACCCGCTGGGTCCAATCATGTATTGACACATCTGTTTTCATTCCACATTTCCTCTCGCTTGGATTTTCAATGCATATTTCTGGAAAGACAAGCCGATCTTACCGAGATCTCTCTGCATATCACAGCTTCAGGCAGCAAAATTTATATATTCGGCCCTGCCGCGCCCTCCATTTACCCTGGAGCTTTGGCCAAAGACATGTTTGCAGTCTTTTGACATGAGGTTTAGATTAGTTTAGAGATGCAGTATGGAAACAGGCCCTTCGGCCCACCGAGTCCACACAATATTACAATATTACAATATTTTATTACATGTCATTTGAACCTCAGTGAGGCTCAAACAAAACTCCGTTTCCACAGCCATACAAAGACAATTCCTACAAGACATGCAAACAATTCAACTTACACAAACATCCTTCACAGTGAATCTCCTCCTCGCTGTGATGGAAGGCAACGTCTTTTCTCTCCCCTGCACCATTTCTCTCCCGATGTCGATGATAAGTCCCACGGCCATTTAAGGCTGCGCCGGGCGATGTATGGCCCCACTCCAGGCCCAAAAGTCACAAAGTTGGAGCCCCCGGCGGGCGCTGGAATGCCCCGCGGCCATTAAAGCCGACCAGCGATCCCCGCAGACTTACTCTCCTACACGCTAGGGACAATTTACACTTATACCAAGCCAATTAAACTACAGACCTGTACGTCTTTGGAAGTGGGAGGGAACCGAAGATCTCGGAGAAAACCCACGCAGGTCACGGGGAGAACGTACAAAACTCCATACAGACAGCGCCTGTGGTCAGGATCGAACCCCGGTATCTGACGCTGTAAGGCAGTAGATCTAGGCCGCCGTGCATCCCCATGAGGTTAAGTTTAGTTTAGTTTAGTTCAGAGATGCAGCAATGAAACAGGCAGTATCTCTGGAGAACATTGATAGGTGACATTTCGGATCGGGATCATTCTTATGTAAACCAGCGTCTGCAGTTCCTTGTTTCTATGTTATTCATCTACTGGCGATGTACAGAGGCCAGTTAACCTGAACACCCGCACGTCTTTGGGATGTGGGAGGAAACCGGAGTGCCCAGAGGAAACCCACCCAGTCACAAGTAGAACGTGCAAACTCCACACAGACAGCACCTGAGGTCAGGATAGAACCTGGGTCTCTGCCGTGTGAGGCAGTGGCTCTACCAGCTGCCCCCAAAGCACACAAATATAAAGATAGCCGTGAGGCAAATGAACCTGCTCAGACAAAATGGTGGATTGGGCTACCTCTAGTCAGCCTGCTTGTTAAAATGGCCGCCTGCTGGCAACCATGTTGTGAAGGTCATGCAACTCCATTTGTCTTTGGAAGATTATAAATCTCTCTGGTTCCCCATAGTTGCTGGGGAATTGACACCCCATCCAGATGAAACACTTAGTAAGATTGCTTTTTGAATATTGAAAAGCAAAAAATGCTGCATTTGCTGGAAATCCAAAATGGAAAGAGAAAATGTTGGAGACACTCAATGGGTCAAGCAACAATTGTGAAGAGGAAAACAGAGTTGAAGACACTTGATCACAGCTGGAGTGAGTTTCATGTTGTAGAATGCGGGCAGACTGAAGGCAAGGGAATATTTGTAGACCACGGTTGTCAGGCGTCCCGAAGATAGACACAAAATGCTGGAGTGACTCAACACGACAGGCAACATCCCTGGCGAGAAGGAATGGGTGACGTTTTGGGTCAAGACCCTTCTTCAGACTTATGGGGAGAAGGCAGGAGAATGGGGTCAGGGGGAAGAGATAGATCAGCCATGAGTGAATGGCGGAGTAGACTTAGATGGCCTAAATGTCCTAATTCTGCTCCTATTACTTATGACCTTATGACTTAGGTATCCCATTTGCTGTCAGTCCACTCAGGTTAACCATAGCTGGTCTTTCAGGAGACATCAATAGAAGGCAAATTTTAAATTGCTGGATCAAGGGGGAAGCTAAGTTCGCATTTGAGCATGCCTGGGACGTATACTCTTAAACCAGCACTTGTTGGCATTAAACAGAATGGACTGCAGGATTTGCTATGTTTCTATGACCAGGGTGGGGCAAGTCTGATTATGTTGGCTGCTTTTCCGAGGCAGCGTGAAAACGGAACAGGAGGGAGGAGGGCGAAAATTGGGACCTCCCTTACAGATGGGCCCAGATGGTAGAAAAACCTCAAGGGGCCGAACGGCTTCCATTAGGAGGCAGGGCGAAGAGTTAATTCATAATCCGCCTGTTGGAAGCAGTTGAGTCAGATGTAGGGGAGAGGTTACACACCACCACTTCTTGCCTCGGACGCATACTGAAGGTGTGATGGTAGCTTTATCCAGCTCGCCTTTTTTGGGCTGTGTTGTCGCAGCAGAGGCTGAGTGGGAGTGAACGAGTGCACCCTTTACAACTAGTTGCAGAGGTATGCAGCATCTGGCAGAACCAAACACAGTGGAACAACTTTTTCATTTTGATTCACCCAGTCCCGAAAAAGAGTAAACGAGATGCTTACTTAAGCATGCGGGCGTGTTAAATAGAGCTTTAGATGCCAGTGTCAAAGTACCTCTGTGTAAGAGGGAGACATAAATGCTGGAGAAACTCAGCGGGTGAGGCAGAGAGAAGGAATTGGCGAAGCTGCCTATCTCCTTCGCTCCATAGATGCTGCCTCACCCGCTGAGTTTTTCCAGGAATTTTGTCTACCTGTCTGAATCATGTGTCATCTTTCCGCTGACTGGTTAGCAGGTAACAAAAGCTTTTCACTGTAAACATGACAATAAACTAAACTAATCCAGATCTTCCAGGTCTGAAGCAGGGTATCGACCCGAAACGTCACCCATTCCTATCCAGAGACGCTGCCTGTCCCGCTGAGTCACTCCAGCACGTTGTGTCTATCTTCGGTGTAAACCGGCATCTGAAGTTCCGTCCTACACATTCCCGATTTACCTACTTGGTTGCTTAGCTGCCAATGAGAGGATTCATTGTAGATTGTCTACAGACATAATCTGTTTTGTAAGGAATGTTATGTTGCGATAAGTACTCAACAAACACACAGTTTGTAACCAAGGGACCTTGCATAAGTATGCGATGAACCACGTACAAATCTGGCGAAAAACTACCTTGGCTGCATAGTCAGTTTCAGTTTAGTTTAAGAAGGAACTGCAGATGCTGGAAAATCGAAGGTAGACAAAAGCGCTGGAGAAACTCAGCGGGTGCAACAGCATCTATGGAGCGAAGGAAATAGGCAAAGTTTCGGGCCGAAACCCTTCTTCAGACTGAAATAGGCAACGTTTCGGGCCGAAACCCTTCGTCAGTCTGAAGAAGGGTTTTGGCCCGAAACGTTGCCTATTTCCTTCGCTCCATAGATGCTGCTGCACCCGCTGAGTTTCTCCAGCACTTTTGTCTACCTTCAGTTTCGTTTAGTTTGAGTTTAGATTATTGTCACGTGTACCGAGGTACAGTGAATAGCTTTTGTTGTGTGCTAGCCAGTCAGTGGAAAGACAATACAAGATTACAATCGAGCCATTTACAGTGTACAGATACATGATAAAGAAATAATGTTTCGTGTAAGGTAAAGCCAGTAAAGTCCGATCAAAGATAGTTCAAGGGCCACCAATGAGATCGATAGTAGCTCAGGACCGCTCTCTGGTTGTGGTAGGATGATTCAGATGCCTGATAACACCCGGGTAGAAACTGTCCCTTGAATCTGGAGGTGTGTGCGTTCGTTTTCACACTTCTGTACCTTTTGGCCCGACGGGAGAGGGGAGAAGAGGGAGTGGCCGGGGTGAGACTGTTCCTTGATTTATGCTGCTGGCCTTGCCGAGGCAGCGTGAGGTATAAAGGGGGTCAGTGGAAGGGAGGTTGGTTTGTGCGATGGGAACGAGATTGTGTGCAATGGGAGTACATGGAAGGGGTTTGAGTTTGGTGGAACTGGTGGACAGTGAAGGTGAATAATGTGGACATTTAGATCGATCGGGACCATGAACAGTGGGAGTGAAAGGGAAGAAGTTGGATCCATTAGGATTGGGTGAATTGGAAGGGATTTGAGTTTATTGGGATTGTGGGCAGTGGTCGTATTAAGGAAGAGATTGTATCCATTGGGAATAGACCCAAAATGCTAGAGTAACTCAGCGGGACAGGCAGCACCTCTGGAGAGAAGGAATGGGTGACGTTTCAGGTCGAGACCCTTCTTCAGACTGAGAGTCAGGGGAGAGGGAAACTAGAGGTATGAAAAGGTTTAGAACAAATCAGAGCCAGCATCGATGACCAAGGGAAGGTGGAGCCCACAATGGTCCATTGTTGGCTGTGGTAGAGGTGATAACAAAGGGAGATATGGATGCGAACAGTGAAGCTGGCAGGATGACTAGGGTGGGGAGAGGGACGGAGAGGGAGGGAATGCAAGGGTGACTTGAAATGAGACATGGATAGAGTAGATGTAAGGGCAGAGGATGATTCCCTGAGTGGGAGAGTCTAGGACTAGACTAGGACTAGACCTAGGACTAGAGGTCGTAGCCTCAGAATTAAAGGATGATCGTTTACGAAGGAGATGAGGAAGAATTTCTTTAGTCAGAGGGTGGTGAATCTGCGGAATTCATTGCCACTGAAGGCTGTGGAGGTCAAGTCAATGGATATTTTTAAGGCAGAGATGGATAGATCCTTGATTAGTGCGGGTGTTAGGGGTTGTGGGGAGAAGGCAGGAGAATGGTGTTAGGAGGGAGAGGTAGATCAGCCATGTCTGAATGGCGGAGTAGACTTGATGGGCCGAATGGCCTAAAGGGCCTGTCCCACCAGCATGCGCCTGCATGCGGCAAGCACGACCTAATGTGGTCGCTTGATCCGTACAGCATACAGCAAGCGCGACCAAACCAGAAGCGGGAGCCGTGCGGAGGTCGAGTGAGTGACACGACGTCGAGGCGGCTGCGGGCTGGCAAGCCGTTGCCGCGCGGAATTTTTACACGTGGTCAGTTTTCCGAAGCCCCGCGCGATGTCGGGACCAGCTCCGCGCAACTCCATACGGCTCCGGCAATCGAAGTGGGACCGGCCCCCCGAAGGCCGTACGGCTCAAGTGACAACGCTAGGTCGCGCTTGCCGCATGCAGGTGCATGCTGGTGGGACTGGCCCTTTAGGTCGTACTTGGAGTCGGATGCTCGTGGGACAGGCCCTTAATTCTCCACCTATCACTTATGACCCTTATGACCTCACACTGTTGGGTTGTAAGCTGCCATTGGGATTCTTCTCTCAGGTGAGAGTTGCCTGGGATTATCAAAAGCTCATGGCTCCCCAAGTAGATCTCATCCCTGTGATACGGGCAAGAAACCCCAAGAGACCTCTGCTCATCGTCCCCAGGCGTCGCTGAGGATGTAATGGAAAACCCCCTAATTATTTCCTTTGTCCTTCCACTGATCTCTGTACGTGATAAAGTTCAGCCGAGAGAGCCTGGTGCAGTTTAATTGCCATCTGTACCGGGAGCAGAATGTTCATCTTTTATTTATGTATTTATTTAATTCTTTATTTCGAACAGAATAAAAGAATAAAAAGCAAGTGTGAAACAGCATTACAAAAAACAAAAAAAACAAAAAAACAAGAATATTTATAAAGTGTCATAAGCAATATCGATATAAACCGGCAGCTATATGTACACCAAATTATTTACATTTATACACTAATCAAATATTTACAAAGCCATACAAAAAAAAGAGAGAAAAAAAGAAAAAAGGAGAAAAAGAAAAAACCCTCATATACTATATTTTTCACACAGAGAGTGGTGAGTCTCTGGAACTCTCTGCCACAGAAGGTAGTTGAGGCCACAGTTCATTGGCTATATTTAAGAGGGAGTTAGATGTGGCCCTTGTGGCTAAAGGGATCAGGGGGTATGGAGAGAAGGCAGGTACAGGATACTGAGTTGGATGATCAGCCATGATCATATTGAATGGCGGTGCAGGCTCGAAGGGCCGAATGGCCTACTCCTGCACCTATTTTCTATGTCTATGGTTCTTTACAGTATCTCTTAGTCATATATATACAATCCATCACCCTATAATTGCCCTTCCCAATACAATCAGTATAACAAATATCCCACTCACAATCTTCTATCCTCATCCCAATATCCTTTAAAAAAAAGTGGTTTTGTACATCTTGTTAAACTGAATTATGTTTATGCTAAGTTTTATCTCCTGTTCCAGACCGTTCACCACAAATTCACCCCACAGATTCTTACTTGCACATTAAACGTCTCAACGCGACAAATAAATATATGATAAGTCGTCGGTATTCTAGTAAATCAGATGACAGTAGAGCAAGCCACAGTACATGGTGTGTCCTTAGCAGCACAGTGGCGCAGCGGTAGAGTTGCTGCCATACCGCGCCAGAGACCCGGGTTCAATCCTGCGCCGTCTGGTCAGAGTTTGACCGTGCTCCCCGTGACCGCGCGGGTTTTATCCGGATGCTCCGGTTTCCTCCAACACTCCACCGAGTCCGCACCGACCAACATTCGCCCCGTACACGAGTTCTATCTTACGTGCTCGGGACAATTTACAGAAGCCAATTAACCTACTCCTGCACCTATTTTCTATGTTTCTATTTAAGAGAGAGTTAGATAGAGCTCTAGGGGCTAGTGGAGTCAAGGGATATGGGGAGAAGGCAGGCACGGGTTATTGATAGGGGACGATCAGCCATGATCACGATGAATGATGGTGCTGGCTCGAAGGGCCGAATGGCCTCCTCCAGCACCTATTCTCTATGTTACCAACCCGCAACCCGAACCTGAGAGGAACCAGGTGCACCAGGAGAAACCATCTCAAAATCAAATCTAAATCTATTGTGACAAGGACCCTAGCACCGTCCTCCAGACCTTTTAATTTGCTTCATAAGTTCGTAAGTTAAGGGCCTGTCCGAGGTAATTGAAGAGTTCTCCCGAGTTCCCCCCTGATTCGAGCTAGTGTAATGTACGTAGTGGGTACGTAGGGGCTTGTATGAGTAAAAAGTAAACATTTTTTTTATCACAAGTATTTTCTTTACTCATGGACATTTTTCACAGTGTTGAAAAACGTCACGAGTTTACCGGATTTCCCTGAGTACCTACCGTTACTCGTACGAGCCGCTACGGGACATCCACGAGCTCCTACGTACCCACTACGTACATTACACGAGCTCGAATCAGGGGAGAACTCGGGAGAGCTCTTGAATTACCTCGTACAGTGGGACAGGCCCTTTAGAGGAGAATTAGGCCACACGCCCGTCAAGTCTACTCCGCCTTTCAGACATGGCTGATCTATCATGAGGAAAGCTGGCAGAGCCTTCCTCAGATATGAGGCCCTAATAAAAACTACGTAAAGGTTCATGCAGAGCACAGCGTAACAGACATTCTTTCACCTGCATCGAGGAGACAACTGTGCAGGAAGGAACTGCAGAAGCCGGTGACCGGAATTCGATCCCGACTACGGGTGCTGTCTGTACGGAGTTTGTACGTTCTCCCCGTGACCTGCATGGGTTTTCTCAGAGATCTTCGGTTTCCTCCCACACTCCAAAAGCGTGCGGGTTTGCAGATTAATTGGCTTGGTGTAAGTTTAAATTGTCCCTCAGTGCGTGTAGGATATGTCTACAAAGCCCTCACTGGGCTTGCCGCCTCCTACATTAAAAGTCTTCTCACCCACCACTCCACCTCCAGGTCCCTCAGATCGTCCGACTCGGGGCTGCTGAATATCCCGCGGTCTAGGCATAAGCTTAGGGGCGACCGCGCCTTTGCGGTTGCAGCTCCTCGACTGTGGAACATTGGCCAACGAGAGTTGTTTTTTAAATGTGCTATATAAATAAATGTGACTTGACTTAATGTGCGGGGATCGCTGGTCGGCACGGACTGGGTGGGTCGAAGGGCCTGTTTCCGCGTTGTATCTCTAAACTAAACTAAAGTAGATGAGGTTGGAGGAGGAGCAAAAAGAGAACTGTTCCTTATAAAGAAAACAATAAATTGGACTTGCGGCCCAGCAGCTGTGCCGAACCGCTCCTACAACCACATTCCTGCCCTGTGACATACAACGGGAGGAGCTGGCAAAAATCTAAGATGTTTTCGTGAGGAGTAGACTCATCTTTCAGCAGGAGGAATGCTGCTGGTGGCTGTGATGTACTCGGCGATTTCTCCTGTAGCCCCATTGCCATAAATCTCCCCAAACCTCCCTGCACTTATGCTTCCACGTGTGGGAGAGTTCCAGGACCGGAGGCCATAGCCTCAGAATGAAAAGGACTTTCCTTCAGAAATGAGATGAGGAGGAATTTCTTTAGTCAGAGGGTGGGTGAATCTGTGCAAGTCAATGCATGGAGGCCAAGTCAATGCATATTTTTAAGGTTGAGATTGATAGATTTTTGATTAGTACGGATGTCAGGGGTTTACGGGGAGAAGGCAGGAGAATGGGGTTGAGAGGGAGAGATAGATCAGCCAAGATCGAATGGAGGAGTAGACCTGATGGGACGAATGGCCTAATTCTGCCCCTAGAACTTATGAACTTGCAGATATCAGATCGCCCCTCCCTGCCATTTGCCAACAATCTCAAAGAGATCCTGGAGAAACTCAGACTTTAGAAGGGTCTCGACCCGAAACGTTGCCTATTTCCTTCGCTCCAAAGATGCTGCCTCACCCGCTGAGTTTCTCCAGTATTTTTGTCTACCTCCGATTTTCCAGCATCTGCAGTTCCTTCTTAAACATCTGTCAGCACTGAGCTCTTATGCAGGTTCAGCTTTCATGGGAGTAGCGTTTACCATCAGTTTAGTTTAGTTCAGAAATACAGCATGGAAACAGGCCCTTCGGCCCACGCCGACCTTCAATCACTAGTTCTATGTTATCCCACTTTCTCATCCTCTCCCTACAAACTAGTGGCGGCACAGTGGCGCACAAGAAGAGTTGTCGCCCTACAGCGTCAGTGATCCTGGTTCGATCCTGACCACGGGCGCTGTTCTCATGGAGTTTGTACCATCTGCCTGTGACCTGGGTGGGTCACACACCACACACCAAAGACATACAAGGTTGTAGGTGAATTGGCTTCGGTAAAAATAGTAGAAATTGTCCCTGTTGTGTACGATAGTGCGAGGATACGGGGTGATCGCTGGTTGGCGCAGACCCAGTGGGCCAAAGGGCCTGTTTCCATGCTGTATCTCCAAATTAAATAAGCCAGAGGCGATTTACAGAGTGCCAATCAACCTTCATGTCTTTGGAATATGGGAGTAAAGTAAAGGATCAGGTAAAAACCCACGTGGTCACAGGGATAACGTGCAAACTCAGCACAGGCAGCATCCGAGACCCGAGCTGGAAGAGCTGCTAACTTGCAACGCCAGAGACCCAAGTTCAAGATTCCAGATTCAAGATTCAAGAGAGTTTATTGTCATGTGTCCCAGATAGGACAATGAAATTCTTGCTTTGCTTCAGCACAACAGAATATTGCAGGCATAAATAAATACAGAACAGATCAGTGTGTCCATATACCATTGAATATATATAGACACATAAATAAGCATATAAAGTGCAATAGGCTAATAAAGTTCAGAGTTTATTTCAGTTGAGTTTAATAGTCTGATGGCTGTGGGGAAGCAGCTATTCCTGAACCTGGAGGTTGCAGTCTTCAGGCTCCTGTACCTTCTACCTGAAGGTAGCAGGGAGATGAGTGTGTGGCCAGGATGGTGTGGGTCCTTGATGATGCTGCCAGCCTTTTTGAGGCAGATCCCCTCGATGGTAGGGAGGTCAGAGCCGATGATGGACTGGGCAGTGTTTACAACTTTTCACACCTGACCTCGGGTGCTGCCTGTGCGGAGATTGCACGTTCTCCTTGTGACCGCCCGGTTTCCTCCCGCTTCCCAAAGACTTGCTGGTTTGTGGGTTAATTGGCCTTCTCCTCTGTAAATGGCCCCTCGTGTGCAGGGAGTGGGTGAGAAGGTGGAATAACATCGAAGCAGTGCGGACGAGTGATCGGTGGATGGATTAGCATGGATTTGATGGGCTGAAGGGCACAGATGAAGGGCGGGGGAGAAAAGGGAGGGAAGATTCTTTGGAGGTTATATCAAATTGTAGAATATAACATCAATGCCTTTGGGGTGGAATATGAGGTGTTCTTCCTCTAGTTTGTGTGTGGTCTCACTCTGGCAATGGAGGGGGCCCAGGACAGAAAGGTCAGTGTGGGAATGGGAAGCGGAGTTAAAATGGGTAGCAACCGGTAGGCCTTGGCATAGCCAGCATGAACTTGGCGGGCTGAAGGGCCTTTTCCTGTGTTGCACCATTTTGTGACTCTCGATGGCCAAACCAGCTTGGCCTCAGAGAAGGGAACAGTGAAATTTCCATGTAACAGACTTGCTAAAGTACGGAGCAGTTTCCAGTAAATCCCCCGGCTGGGTTTCTTATCCTGTAAGTATCCAGGCAGCTGTGGACTCAGCTACTAATGATGTGAAAGGTCTTAGGCAAAAGTCCAAACCCGTCCTCTCCACGGTCGGAAGGAACTCAACAGGGTTGTCAGTGATTAGTTCCATTGGTGCTATGGCAGGGCCAGGGCGAGGCTGTACTGGTACTGGTTGCCAACGCATTAACATAGAAACATAGAAAATAGGTGCAGGAGTAGGCCATTCGGCCCTTTCGAGCCTGCACCGCCATTCATAGAAACATAGAAAATAGGTGCAGGAGTAGGCCATTCGGCCCTTCGAACCTGCACCGCCATTCAATATGATCATGGCTGATCATCCAACTCAGTATCCTGTACCTGCCTTCTCTCCATACCCCCTGATCCCTTTAGCCACAAGGGCCACATCTAACTCCCTCTTAAATATAGCCAATGAACTGGCCTCAACTACCTTCTGCGGGAGAGAATTCCACAGATTCACCACTCTCTGTGAGAAAAAAGTTTTCCTCATCTCGGTCCTAAAAGATTTCCCCCTTATCCTTAAACTGTGACCCCTTGTTCTGGACTTCCCCAACATCGGGAACAATCTTCCTGCATCTAGCCTGTCCAACCCCTTAAGAATTTTGTACGTTTCTATAAGATCCCCCCTCAATCTTCTGAATTCCAGCGAGTACAAGCCGAGTCTATCCAGTCTTTCTTCATATGAAAGTCCTGCCATCCCAGGAATCAGTCTGGTGAACCTTCTCTTAGGTATCGTTCTCTGGAATTAGATACGTAACCGCAGGCTATAGATCCCCGTCTTGAGCTCTAGAGAGAGGTTGAGTCGGTATTCCTTGGAGCGCAGGAGGATGAGGGCTGATCGTACAGAGGTGTACAAAATCATGAGAGGAATAGATCGGGTAGATGCACAGAGTCTCTTGCCCAGAGTAGGGGAATCGTGGACCAGAGGACATAGGTTCAAGGTGAAGGGGGGAAAAGATTGAATATGAATCTGAGGGGTGACTTTTTCACACAAAAAGTGGTGGGTGTAAAGGGTCTGTCCCACTTGGCTGTTATTTGCGCACGAAGGTTTTGTGAATCATAAAATCCTGGGGCGCCGTACTCGACAGCTCGTCACTGCCTACGTCACCACGCATCACGTGCACATCACGACACAAATGATGTCGCGTAAATGACGCCCGAGTGGGACAGGCCCTTAAGGAACGAGCTGCCAGAGGAGGTAGTTGAGGCAGGGACTATCACAATATTTAAGAAACAGTTAGAGGCACATGGATAGGACAGGTTTGGGGGGGGATATGGGCCAAACGCAGGCAAGTGGGATTAGTGTAGATGGGACATGTTGGCCGGTGTGGGCAAGTTGGGCTGAAGGATGTATTTCCACGCTTATGGCTCTATGCAGCACATTGCATCTTTTATTACCCTGATTCACCGAGTTCCTCCAGCACTGTGTTTGGTTTAGTTTAGAGGTGCAGCACGGAAACAGGCCCTTCAGCCCACGCTGACCCGTACACTAGCACTATCCTACACTCCAGGGACAATTTATAGTTTTACCAAATCCAATTAAACCTGTACGTCTTTGGAGTGTGGGAGGAAACCAGAGCTCCCGGTGAAAACCCACGCAGGTCACGGGGAGAACGTGCAAACTCCGTACTGACAGCACCTGTAGACAGGATCGAACCCTTGCTGTGAGGCATCAGCTCTACCGCTGCACCCCCATGCTGCCCTAATACTTTGTGTTTTGCTCTTAAATTCCCTTAACATTTCACAGACGCACAACCCTAAAATTCAGAGAGTAAAGAAGTTTATTGTTTAAATATAATCTAATTACAGGTTACCCTCTCAGGTTAGGGCTGGTGAACTCATTGCAATTCACCCTTACAAAATTCATAAATCATAACCTAACAATTTGAGATCGTTACGGAATATATGTGTGTTAAAAAAAAGTGAACAAACGGACATAAAATTAAAATTTTAACTCGCGTTGCTTAATACATGCGTTGAGACGCGGACTTGTGTTACGGTGTATATAACGTTAGCGGAGAAGGTAGATGGCCGAGGGTGTCCTGGTTGGGTTTGCTCCTGGGCATTTCTCCTTCCATGCTTCTTCCCCCCCTCACATCAGTCTGAAGAAGGGCCTCGACCCGAAACGTCGCCTATTTCCTTCGCTCCATAGATGCTGCCGCACCCGCTGAGTTTCTCCAGCATTTTTGTCTACCTTCGATTTTCCAGCATCTGCAGTTCCTTCTTAAACAGAATGGGGTTTAATGTCTGGCGGCTTGTGAGTGAGAGGGGAAATAGGGGGTAGATGTTCCTGCTCGTAGACGAATTCCCGCAGTAGAGGGCACAGCCTCAGAATTAAAGGATGTTCTTTTAGGAAAGAGATGGGGAGAAATGTCTTTACAGTCCGAGGGCAGTGAATCTGTGGAATTCTTTGTCGCAGAGGGCGTCAGTGGATATTTATAAGGCCGAGATGGACAGATTCTCGATTAGCATGGGTGTCAGAGGTTATGGGGAGAAGGCAGGAGAATGGGGTTTGGAGGGAGAGATAGATCGGCCACGATTGAATGGCGGAGTAGACTTGATGGGCCGAATGGCCTAATTCTAGTCCTGGTCTGAACCAGGGCACCTCCCCTTACAGTGGTAACATCAGAAATACCCCCTGGTGTCCAGAAACATCAGAGCACGGCCATCTCACTCTCTCTCTCTCTTCGCCTTCAAAGCTGTGTGCTGTGCAGTTTGCTGGATTAGTGGGATTAATTTAGTTAGCATTCAAAGTTGAAAGGCAACTATTGTCCGCATTTTGTTTGTTCTGCTCAATACTCGGTGTGACCAGCCGACTGTGTTCTTCGAGCGGGAGCACGTCAGAGGGCCTCGTGCCCCCCGGTGAGTTTGTGGAAGAGTTCCTCGTTCAGGGTCTCACTCTGGTCTTTACCGCGGGTGGACAGGAAGATGTAGCCTCCGATGTACTCGTGGACGATCTTGCAGTCCGCCGTCAGGCAGCTGAAGGCGATGTTGATGTTCTCATCAAACTCGATGGCCACCTGAGGACACAATGACCAAGACTTAGACAGACGCAAAAAGTTGGAGCAACTCAGCGGGACGGGCAATCCGCGTCACTGGAGAGAAGGAATGGGTGACGTTTCCGGGTGAAAGGAGCCCCCTCTTCAGACTGTTCCTTCCATAAACCCCTGTCCCACGGTACGAGTTCATTCCAAGACTTCACCCAAGTTTGCCCTGATTCGAACTCGGAGATTTACGGTAATGGCCACTTGTCGGTACTCGGGGCTCTCGTGGACATTTTTTTTATCATGTTGAAAAATCTTCACGAGTCTTCCCGTGCTTACCCGCCGTTAGCGAGTCTTCCCGAGTACCTGCCGTTAGCGTAACGAGCCGCTAAGAAACGTCCCCGAGCTCCGACGTACCCGCTACGTTCATTCTCCGTGCTTACCACGAGTTTGATTTTTTTTAAACTCGGGAGAGCTCTTGGAAGGAACCCGTACCGTGGGACAGGGCTTATACTACGAGTTAGACTTAGACGGCTAGCACCCAACAAAAAAGCTTCTCACTGCACCTCGGTACACGCAACAATAAACTAAACTGAGTTGAGTCAAAGAGCATGGGAAATAGGTTGATGTGGTGCTGCAAGGGAGCAAGAGAAAATCTAACCAGGATAGAGTCAGAGAGTGACACAGTGTGGAAACAGGCCCTTCGGCCCAACTTGCTCACACCGACCCACATGCCCCATCTGCACTAGTCCCACCTGCCCACGTTTGGTCCATATCCCGTCAAACTGGTCCTATCCACGTACTGGCTCGATTGTAATCATGCATTGTCTTTCCGCTGACTGGTTAGCACGCAACAAAAGCTGAGAGAATGGAGCAGCTGGGCTTGTACACTCTGGAGTTTAGAAGGATGAGGGGGATCTAATTGAAACATAAGATTGTTAAGGGTTTGGACACGCTAGAGGCAGGAAACATGTTCCCGATGTTGGGGGAGTCCAGAACCAGGGGCCACACACACAGTTTAAGAATAAGGAGTAAGCCATTTAGAACGGAGACGAGGAAACACTTTTTCTCACAGAGAGTGGTGAGTCTGTGGAATTCTCTGCCTCAGAGGGCGGTGGAGGCCGGTTCTCTGGATGCTTTCAAGAGAGAGCTGGATAGGGCTCTTAAAAATAGCGGAGTCAGGGGATATGGGGAGAAGGCAGGAACGGGGTACTGATTGGGGATGATCAGCCATGATCACATTGAATGGCGGTGCTGGCTCGAAGGGCCAAATGGCCTACTCCTGCACCTATTGTCTATTGTCTATAAAAGCTTTTCATTGTACCCTGTCTAAATGTTTCTTAAATGCTGCCTCAACAACCTCCTGCCTCAACAACTTCCTCCAGCAGCTCATTCCATACGCCTACCTCCCCTTTGGTTAGAAATTTACCCTGTTATAAAAAAGTAAAGTCCTTCACTGGACTTTATCTTGCACTAAACGTTATTCCCGTTAATGTGTTTCTGAGCACTGCAGACGGCCGATTGTAATCATGTATTGTCTTTCCCGCAGACTGGTTGGCACGCAACAAAAGCTTTTCACTGTACCTCGGTACACGCAACAGTAAACTGAACTAAAGTTTAGTTTAGTTTACAGATACAGCACGGAAATGGGCCCTTCGGCCCACCGAGCCTGCACTGACCAGCGATCCCTGCACACTAACACTATTCTACACACACTGGGGACAATTTTACATTTCTACCAGGCAAATTAACCTACAAACCCGCACGTCTTTGGAGCGCGGGAAGAAACCGAAGATCTCGGGGGAAAACCCACGCAGGTCACGGGGAGAAGGTGCAAACTCCACATAGACAGCGCCCGTGGTCGGGATCGCTGCAAGGCAGCAACTCTATTGCAGCGCCACCTTGTGGCCCAGCACCGAATCACGCTTCATTCACAGTCTTTGGGTCTCAATGCTGGAACTCTACCCAGCCCCCCCCCACACACACACACAACCCCTCTCCAGCCTCCCTCATACCTGCCGGATGTCCCAGTTGACGTTCCACTGCCTCATGTTGTTGAACCTCCAGGTCTTCACCACGTCGCCCACATTGAGATCAATGCGGATCAGCCGGTTGGGCGCGATGCCCAGCACCTCCTCCTTCTTGCAACCTTTGAACCTGGCCAGGCAGAGAGAGAGAGAGTCAGAACCGCCGCAGAGTGCTAGAGTAACTCAGCGGCTCAGGCAGCCACTCCGGAGAGAAAGAATCAGCGACGTTTCTACAATTCCTTGAGCATCGTCTGCTTTGATGTCCTTTTTCACACCTTACCGTTCCACGTGTCTGTCTCCAGTCCCCCTCTCCCCCTGACTCTCAGTCTGAAGAAGGGTCTCGACCCGAAACGTCACCCATTCCTTCTCTCCAGAGATGCTGCCTGAGCCGCTGAGTGACTCCAGCATTTTGCGCCTATCTTCGGTATAAGCCAGCATCTGCAGTTCCTTCCTAAACCATTCCACCAAATGCAGCCCCCTCAGCACGGAATTCCCCTTTGTCCCAACTCTACAATGTTCACCAGAGGAGAGGAATTGAGTATAGGAGCAAAGAGGTCCTTCTGCAGATGTACAGGGCCCTAGTGAGACCACACCTGGAGTATTAGTTCCTCCCTAATTTGAGGAAGGACATTCTTGCTATTGAGGGAGTGCAGAGTAGGTTCACCAGGTTAATTCCCGGGATGGCGGGACTGTCATATGCTGAGAGAATGGAGCGGCTGGGCTTGTACACTCTGGAGTTTAGAAGGATGAGAGGATATCTTATTGAAACATATAAAATTATTAAGGGTTTGGACACGCTAGAGGCAGGAAACATGTTCCTGATGTTGGGGGAGTCCAGAACCAGGGGCCACAGTTTAAGAATAAGGAGTAAGCCATTTAGACCGGAGACAAGGAAACACTTTTCCACACAGAGAGTTGTGAGACTGTGGAATTCTCTGCCTCAGAGGGCGGTGGAGGCCCGTTCTCTGGATACTTTCAAGAGAGAGCTAGATAGGGCTCTTAAAGATCGCGGAGTCAAGGGATATGGGGAGAAGGCAGGAACGGGGTACTGATTGGAGATGATCAGCCATGATCACATTGAATGGCAGTGCTGGCTCGAAGGGCCGAATGGCCTACTCCTGCACCTATTGTGTATTGTCCAAGATGGCCCATCTATGCTGGTCCAGTTTGCCCATGTTTGGATAGTCTTTCCTATCCATGTACGCATTTTCTAATCCAGGCAACATTCAGTCTGAAGAAGGGTCCAGCCCTGAAACGTCACCAACCTGTTTTCTCCAGAGATGCTGCCTGACCCGCTGAGTCACTCCAGCACTTTGTGTCTATCTTGGGTGTAAACCAGCATCTATAGTTCATTGTTTCTATCATTTTTAGTTTAGAGGTCACAGAGATAGGGGGCTGAAACAGTCCCTTCGACCCAACAAGTCCACACTGACCAGATGGTCACTCTTACACTAGTAGAAGGTAGTCAAAAATGCTGGAGAAACTCAGCGGTGACGTTTCTGGTCGAGACCCTTCTTCAGACTCGATCCGAAACGTCACCTATTCCTTCGCTCCATGGGCGCTGCCTCACCCGCTGAGTTTCTCCAGCATTCTTGTCTGCCTGCGATTTTTCCAGCATCTGCAGTTCTTTCTTAAACTTTCCCCGTACACTAGTTCTATTCCACACTCCAGGGATAATTAGCAGAGGCCAATTGACCTACAAACCCGAAGGTAGAGGGAAATAGGCAACGTTTCGAGCCAAAACCCTTCCTCAGACCTACAAACCCCCGACGTCTTTGGGATGTGGGAGGAAACCAGAGCACCCGGAGAAAATCCAGGCGCGGTCACGGGGAGAACGTACGAACTCCGTCCAGACAGCACCCGTGGTCAGGATCGAACCCAGATCTCTGGCGCTATTAGGCAGCAACTCTACTGCTGTGCCACCGTGTCGCCCATCTCTTCCGTACCTTCTCCAAAGCCTCCCACATCCTTCCTGTAATAAGACGACCTGGAGCGCGGTTCTTTATTTCTCTCTCTGTGGTAAACATTTAGTTTGGAGGTAGAGAGAGACAGAGAGACGGCAACGAACATGGCCAGCACTCACCTCACTACAAAGTAAGCCAAGCCGAACTCGGGCAGAGATTGCCAAGCCTGGATGAACTTCATCTTGGTCTCCATGAGTGACAGCTGGGCAATGTTCTGGTAGGCCTCCAGGATGCGAGGGGTTAACTGCAAGAGGTCACAGGCCAGAGGTTATCACAGAAGGACGACCCCCTCACCCACCGCTCCCCTTGTTCAATCGAGGGTCTCCCCTTAAAATCAGACCATTGGGGGGTACAGAGGCTCAAATGGCCCCGGGCCTCAGAACCTCCTGGCAAACGCGTGCCTCTATCAGAAGGACAGGGGGACCCAGGGGTGAGGGATGGTACACACACCCTCCCACCAAGAAAGTGAGAGGGGAAGCGAGAGAAAGAGAGGGAGGGAGGGAGAGAGGGAGAGAGGGAGAGAGGGAGGGTGGGAGGGAGAGAGGGAGGGAGAGAGGGAGAGAGGGAGAGCGAGGGGAGGGAAGGAGAGAGAGAGGGAGAGGGAGAGAGAGAGGGAGATAGAGGGAGGGAAGGAGAGAGAGGGAGAGGGAGAGAGAGAGGGAGAGAGGGAGGGGGGGGGGGGGGAGGGGGGGGAGGGAGGGAGGGAGGGAGGGAGGGAGGGAGGGAGGGAGGGAGGGAGGGAGGGAGGGAGGGAGGGAGGGAGGGAGGGAGGGAGGGAGGGAGGGAGGGAGGGAGGGAGGGAGGGAGGGAGGGAGGGAGAGAGGGAGAGAGGGAGAGAGGGAGAGAGGGAGGGAGGGAGAGGAACATCCAAAGGTATCCAAACCTGGCCCTGAATCTCGTTCACATTCTCCATCCCACCACCCCCCCTCCAATCCTAGTGCAGGGCATGAGACCCTGACAGACCCCACCCCAGAGAGGGGGATCAGTTACAGATAGCCCAGGGAGGGTTACCAGTGACAGATCCCACCCCAGGGAGACACAGTCAATGACCACCCCAGGGATTGGGTTTCAGCCACAGACATTAGTCCAGGGAGGGGTATCAAAGACAGACGTCGCCCCAGAGAGACAGAGACAGTCCCCACCCCCAGAGAGCGGCACCTGTTTGATCTTGTACTTCTTCTGGTATCTGTGGGAGACGAGCGACTTGGTGTTGATGTCCTCGGCGCCCGACTCGTTCGCAGCCTGGGGCTTGGAGTTGGTCCTCTGCATGGTGAGGAAGGAGTGGATGTTCTGCACCTCACTGTTGTACGAGCTGTCCGCCATGGTCTTGCTCTTGGCCGCCAGCCTGCAGGCTGCCATCCACTTGGCGTACTGCTCCTCCTGCACCCACACAAACGCCCCGTTCACACACAACATCACAAGAAACATAGACAATAGGTGCAGGAGTAGGCCATTCGGCCCTTCAAGCCTGCACCGCCATTCAATATGATCATGGCTGATCATCCAACTCAGTATCCAGTATATGGAGCCTTCTCTCCATACCCCCTGATCCCTTTAGCCACATCTAACTCCCTCTTAAATATAGCCAATTAACTGGCCTCAACTACTTTTCTGTGGTAGAGAATTCCACAGATTCACCACTCTCTGCGTGAAAATTAAAATTCTCATCTCGGTCCTAAAAGACTTCCCCCTTATCCTTAAACTGTGTGACCCCTTGTTCTGGACTTCCCCAACATCGGGAACAATATTCTTGCATCTAGCCTGTCCAACCCCTTAAGAATTTTGTAAGTTTCTATAAGATCCCCCCCTCAATCTTCTAAATTCCAGCGAGTACAAGCCGAGTACAAGAGCAATTATAAAAACCGTGAGGGGTACAGATTGCGCAGACGCAGAGAATCTCTTGCCCAGAGCAGGGGAATCGAGGGCCAGAGGACATAGGTTTAAGGTGATGGGGAGAAAGATTTAATAGGAATAAGGTCATAACTGATAGGAGCAGAATTAGACCATCAAGTCTACTCCGTCATTCAATCATGGCTGATCTATCTCTCCCTCTCAATCCCATTCTCCTGCCTTCTCCCCATAACCCCTGACTCCCGTATTAAACGTTGCCTATTTCCTTCGCTCCATAGATGCTGTTGCACCCGCTGAGTTTCTCCAGCATTTTTTGTCTACCTTCAATTTTCCAGCATCTGCAGTTCCTTCTTAAACATTAAATCAAGAATCTATCTATCTCTGCCAGAGAGAATGCTGCTTGCTTACTCGACTAGCTTAGTTTAAGAGACGTTTGGACAGACACATGGATGTGGATGGAGGAGATTCGACCTGAAACGTTGCCCAAGTTGGGACAGTCCCAGCCTCAACTACCTCCTCTGGCGGCTCGTTCCATACACCGCCACCCTTTGTGTGAATAAGTTACCCCTCAGATTCATATTCAATCTTTTCCCCTTCACCTTAAAGCTATGTCCTCTGGTCCTCGATTCCCCTACTCCGGGCAAGAGACTGTACATCTATCCGATCTATTCCTCTCATGATCTTATACACCTCGAAAAGATCACCCCTCATGCTCCTACGCTCCAAGGAATAGAGACCCAGCCTACTCAACCTCTCCCTATATCTCAGACACTCTAGTCCTGGCAACATCCTCGTAAATCTTCTCCACACCCTTTCCAGCTTGACAACATCTTTCCTGCAACAATGGTGCCCAGAACTGAACAAATGTGGCCTCACCGATGTCTTGTATAACTGCAATATGATCTGACAACTTCTCTACTCATATTTCTGTTTGGGACAAATAGCAATAATCCCGGTTTGCCAAACACTTTAACTCCCCCCCCCCATTCCCACACTGACCTTTCTGTCCTGGGGCCTCCTCCATTGTCAGAGTGAGGCCCAGCGCAAATTGGAGGAACAGCACCTCATATTTTGCTTGGGTAGCTTACACCCCAGCGGTATGAACATTGACTTCTCTAACTTCAAGTAACCCTTGCATTCCCCTCCCTCCCCCACCCAAGTCTTCAAACTTGTCTTGTTGAGACTCATTGTCTGTAATTCATTTTCACCTCAGCCACAGCTAACAATGGCCAGTTTCCTTTAGCATTGTTACATGTTTTTGCATATCTTTCATCTATTTGTTACACCTCTCTCTATATCGCAGTCTACATCTCTCAATTCCCTTTCCCCTGACTCCCAGTCTGAAGAAGGGTCTCAGCCCTTATCGTCACCTATTCCTTATCTCCAGAGATGCTGTCTGTCCCGCTGAGTTACTCCAGCATTTTTGTGATAATAGCACTCTTGGCTCCCACCACTCACATTCTCACAGCGGAGGACAACTTCGTTCATTCCTTCTGGAGCCGGGATCAGCAGCTTGATGCAGAACTTCTGGGCGCCAATGTTCACGTCAGGAGCAACCTCACAACCTGCGGAGAGGAAACAACGGTCGCGGTTTAAAGGTGGGAGGAAAATGGCAGAGATCCCCACATCCACTCTATCCAGGCCTTTCACTCTTCAGTATCACCAAATCCACAACACCTGCCCTAGAGTCACAGTCACATAGAACAGAAACCTTCGGCCCAACTCCTCCATGCCGACCAAGATGCCCCATCGAAGTTGGTCCCATTTTGCGTCCGTTTGGCCCATATCCCTTGAAATCTTTCCCATCCAAATGTACCCGTCCAAATGTCTTTTTAAAGTTTTTATTGTACCCATCTCTACCACTTCCTCTGGCAGCTCGTTGCATATACCAATTGATCCCACTTGCCCCTCAGCTTCCTATTAAATCTCGCTCCTCAAACCCCGGCCACTCCCTCTTCTCCCCTCTCCCATCAGGCAAAAGGTATAGAAGTGTGAAAACGCACACCTCCAGATTCAGGCACAGTTTCTTCCCAGCTGTTATTAGGCAACTGAACCAGCTGTTAGGCAACTGAACCAGACTGCATGCTATCCAGTTAGCGCAAAGACAATACATGATTGCAATCCAGCCATTTACAGTGTACAGATACATGGTAAGGGAATAACGTTTAATGCAAGGTAAAGTCCGATTAAGGATAGTCCCAGGGTCACCAATGAGGTAGATAGTAGTTCAGGACTGCTCCCTGGTTGTGGTAGGATGGTTCAGTTGCCTGATAACAGCTGGGAAGAAACTGTCCCTGAATCTGGAGGTGTGCCTTTTCACACTTCCACACCTTTTGCCCGATGGGAGAGAGGAAAAGAGGGAGTGCGACTCGTCCTTGATTATGCTGCTGGCCTTGCGAGGTATAAATGGAGTCAATGGAAGGGGGGTTCGGTTTGTGTGATGGTCTGGGCTGTGTCCACAATTCGCTACAATTTCTTCGAGCTGTTCCCAAACCGTGCTGTGATGCATCCCGATAAAAATGCTTCCCCTGGTGCACCTGTAGATGTTGGTGAGAGATGGGAGGGGACCTCCTAAGCCCCTTGGTCGTTGCTTTAAGTCAAGGACCCGAGTCAAACTCTCAAAGATCCACTGGAGGTGCTTTACCTTTGAGGTTCATCTGGTGAATTGGCTCCCCAAAGGATTCCTGATTTTTATAGCAGGATACGGACATCTCTTTAAATATACACCAATATAGCTTGTAGCCTTTCAGCGTTAGCTTCTTGGGCCTGTGGAAATAAGGTCAGAAGGTCAGAAGGGATAGGAGCAGAATTAATCCATTCGGCCCATCAAGTCTACTCCACCATTCAATCATGGCTGATCTCTCTCTCCCTCCTAACCCCATTCTCCTGCTTTCTCCCCACAAACTCTGACACCTGTACTGATCAAGAATCTATCCATCTCAGCCTTAAAAATATCCACTGACTTGTGGCCTCCACAGCCTTTATTGGCAAAGAATTCCACATTGTCAATTTGGTCAGCTTGGTCAAGATGGGCTGAAGGGCCTGTTTCTGTGTTAGAAACATAGAAACATAGAAAGTAGGTGCGAGAGTAGACCACCAGGTCCGTCGAGCCCGCACCGCCATTCGCTCATGGCTGAACACTAAACAGACACACTTACCCACAAACAGTAAACACAAGACACAGAACACAAGACACTACCCTCCCCTTTATACCGCTATCACCCCTCTCCACCCCAAGAACCTCGTGATCTCCTGGGGGAGGCAAAAAACCGGATAAAAACCCAGGTCCAATTCGGGAAAAAAATCCGGGAAATTCCTCTCCGACCCCAATCCAGGCGATCGACACTTGTCCAGGAGATCACTCAGGTCTTACTATACTAACCATACCTAGGTCCATATCCCTGCCCTCTCCCCGTAGCCCCTTATCCCCTTGGCAGCTAAAAAACCATCTATTTTAGTCTTAAATATATTTAAAGTTTCTGCTTCCACTGCTCCCTGGGGCAGTGAATTCCATAAATTAACCACCCTCTGGGTGAAGAAGTTCTTCCTCATCTCAGTTTTAAAAGAGCCCCCCCTTATTCTGCAACTATGTCCCCTAGTTCTAGTTTCCCCGATCATTGGGAACATCCTCGGTGCATCCACCCGATCAAGGCCCCTCACGATCTTATATGTTTCAATGAGAACGCCTCTCATTCTTCTAAACTCCAAAGAGTAGAGTTCCAGCCTACTTAACCTGTGTTGGACAGCTTTGATTCTCAGCAGCTCATCAGACCATGGGTTTGAACTATGCTTCATATCAGTTTTGTAATGATTTCATTACATTCTGCCTTCTCCCCATAGCCCCTAACAGCCGTTCCTCCAATCAAGAATCTATCTCTCTCTGGCTTAGAAGTATCTACTGACTTGGCCTCCACAGCCGTCTGTGGCAAAGAATTCCACAGATTCACCACCCACTGACTAAAGAAATTCCTCCTCACCTTCCGAAAGGAATGTCCTTTAATTCTATGGTAGACAAAAATACTGGAGAAACTCAGCGGGTGAGGCAGCATCTAGGGAGCGAAGGAAATAGGCAACGTTTCGGGCCGAAACCCTTCTTCAGACCTTCAGCTCCCATTAATGGAAACAACCTCTCCACATCCACTCTAACCCAGCCACTCTATCCAAATAAAGGGCATGTTGGAGGGTGGGGAGAAAAAGGAAACCACACAACAGTATAATGGTCCCAGTAAACTTAGTCCCTGGAGAGATAGGAGTTTACAGTCCGAATGGCCTCTGGGAAGAAACTCCAGAGATGGGGAATGTTGTAGTGGCTGGAGAGGGTTACCGAGACAGGGGAGGAGCAATGGCCATGGAGATAGTCACTGGGCAGGGATTTGGGATGCAGGGGCGATGGGAGTGTCCACAACGCTCTCCCCGCTACACCCCGATATTCTCCGTTCCAGTTGGTGTCCCAGGGCCAGAGGTCCCCCTCGTCACCCACTGCCTCGAACGCTACAGTCTCTTCTCCCACACCCCTGGCCAGCCAGCTTACCTGAAGAGCTTGAGGTTGTCTCGTAGCTCTGGAATCGAGGTGATGCTGTCCTGAAAAAATGGCAGTCAGAATTACATTGCATTCCTGGAGAACGTTCCTCCACTTTCCCACCCACCTTCCTTACACTCCAGAGATACAGCGCGGAAACAGGCCCTTCGGCCTACCAAGTCCGCGCCGACCAGCGCCCGTAGTCAGGATCGAACCTGCATCTTGCGGGTGTGAGGCAGCAACTTAATCGCTCCGCCAGAGTAAATTACAACTAATCACGAACCTTGCCCTGTATCCACCACCCTCTGTATGAAAAACTTGCCCTTTAGGTCCATTTTAAATCTTTCCCTGATTATCTAAAGCGCAGGCTCTCTAACTGCCTCGCCCCCCCACCCCCCCCCCCCCCACTCAATCTTTGCACATCCCCCAAGCCTTTCCACTCGTCACTTTCATTTCATGTTTCATATATTTTGTGTTTTGTTATGATTGATGGCAGATCAATTTCCCTCCTGGGATAAATAAAGTTCTATCGTATTATATCGTAGACATAAGGGCAGTATCTTTACCAGGACGTCCTTCGGGTTCGATCCCTCCAGCTTCACCTCGAGAGTGGAGAGAGCTGCCTCCACTTCATCCAACTCAGAGTCTTTCTGCGTTTCCTCGATCTCCCCAGACTGCGATCGTTTGTTTATGTGGTACTGCAAGGGAGCAAGAGAGAGAATTTGACCTCAACCCACCTGGTCCAGTTAAATGTTTAAGAAAGAACTGCAGGTGCTGGAAACTCGAAGGTTAGACAAAAATGCTGGAGAAACTCAGCGGGTGAGGCAGCATCTATAGAGCGAAGGAAATAGGCGACGTTTCGGGCCGAAACCCTTCTTCAGACTGATGTGAGGGTTGGTTGGGGGGGGAAGAAGAAAGGAAGAAGTGGAGCCAGTGGGCTGAGGGAGAGCTGGGAAGGGGAGGAGAAAGTAAGGACTACCTGAAATTAGAGAAGTCTCATATTTCGCTTGGGCAGCTTACGATATGAATATTGATTTTTCTCACTTCAGGTAGCCTCGACATTCCCACTCTCTCTCCATCCCTCCCACATCCAATTCGCTTCTCATTTCACCCAAAAAACAGCTAACAATGGCCTGTTTCCTTTATCATTACATTTTTCGCATATCTTGCATGGGGTCCAAGACGACCGGAGACCCTTTTCTGCCGCAGCCTTCATCCGCCTTCCCAGCCGTTGTGACTGTGAAGGTCAGCCATCGTCCTCCGCCTGTTCCACCGTTGAGGTCTTGGTTGGATTGGCTCTTTGTCGGGGACTTCCCCCCCCCCTCCCCCTCGACCTTACCGCCATGGGTGGCCCCTACCAGGAGCATCGCTCCAGACGGCATCGCTCTCAGGACCACACAAGCTCCTCCGCCACGACAAGGTGCATGACCCAATGACGGTGTGGAGGGAGCTTCACTCGGTGTTATCTCTCCTACCTGCAGAGCTCCGAACATCATCATCTCCTCTTCTGTGCACTCGATCTCCTCGAGAAGGACTGCCCAGCGGGCTTGTTCGTAGAGCTGGTTTATCCTCACCACATCGTACTGCAGGGGGGGGGAAGGCAAGAGGTCGGTCAGAGGAGAACACGGGACACCTCATGGCTGTACGACAAACTCCTCATCAATCAATCAATCAATCAACCTTTATTGTCATCTAGCAAAGCAACAGCTGTACAGTGCAAAATGAGAAGACGATTCAGATGAAACTTAAAACATTTCGCACATAATAACAATAAAAACAGTCCCTGATGAAACAGTATAAATAGTTAAAAGCAGGTAAAACAGCAAACATTAAAATACAGTAAAACCAATCATTAAAATGTCCAGGGCAGCTGATTTGAGTGGCCAGTGCTGGAGTTATTAAAATGTCAGTGCAAAGCCGCAGAATCAGGTGACTGTGAGTACAGAGTGACTGTTTAGCAGCCTCACAGCCTGTGGCAGGAAGCTGTTTAGCAGTCTGGTAGTCCGGGCTTTGATGCTACGGTATCTCTTGCCTGGTGGCAGGAGATCCAGGTGTGCAGTTTGGAACGGCAGGTGATACAGGCACTATCGTATCTGCGCACACCACCACCCTTTAGACTGGGTGGCACGTTGGCACAGTGGGTAGCGTTCGTTGCTACCTCACAGCGCCAGAGACCCGGGTCAAATCCTGACCATACTCGGGGCGAGAGAAGCCAATCCGTCTCTCCCCGTGACCTGCGTGGGTTTTTCTCCGGGATACCTCCCGCACTCCAGAGACGTACGTGCGGGTTTATAGGTTATATGCAGCAAGGGACGGCAGATGCTGGTTTAAACCGAAGATAGACACAAAAAGCCGGGGCAGAGGAAGAATGGGTGACGTTTTAGACCGATGTGGGTTTGTTGGTTTAAGAAGGAACTGCAGATGCTGGGAAAATCGAAGGTAGACATAAATGCTGGAGAAACTCAGCGGGTGAGGCAGCATCTATGGAGCGAAGGAAATAGGTGACGTTTCGGGTCCCGAAACGTCACCTATTTCCTTCGCTCCATAGATGCTGCCCCACCCGCTGAGTTTCTCCAGCATTTTTGTCTCCCTTAGGTTTGTAGGTCGATTGGCTTCTCTCGCCCCGAGTATGTAGGGTGTGAAGCTGGGATAACACAGAACTAGTGTGAACAGGTGAGCGATGGTCGACGGGGCCTTACCTTGGTGTCCAGGTCAAAGAAGCTGAAGTACTTGAAGCGGAGCAAGAGTCTGCCATTCTCCTTGATGCCCTGTGACATGAGGGAGCGAGAGGAGTCCAGCCACCTGGGTAACGGGAGGGGGGGGGGGGGGGGGGGGGGGACAGGGGAGAGGAGAGAGGGACAGGGGAGAGGAGAGAGGGACAGGGGAGGTGAGGGGTGGGGGAGTGAGGGGGAGGGGGAGTGATGGGAGGGGGAGTGAGTGGAGGGGAGGTGAGGGGGAGTGAGGGGAGGTGAGGGAGTGATGGGAGGGAAAGTGAGGGGAGGGGAGGGGGAGTGAGGGGAGGGGAGGGGGGTGAGGGGAGGGGGAGTGAGGGGAGGGGAGGGGGAGTGAGGTGAGGGGAGGGGGATTGATGGGAGGGGGAGTGAGGGGAGAGGAGGTGAGGGGAGGTGAGGGGAGGTGAGGGGAGGGGGATTGATGGGAGGGGGAGTGAGGGGAGGGGGAGTGAGGGGAGGGGAGGGGGAGTGAGTGGAGGTGAGGGAGTGAGGGGAGAGGGAGTGAGGGGGAGAGGGAGTGAGGGGAGAGGGAGTGAGGGGAGAGGGGGTGAGGGGAGGGGAGGGGGAGGTGAGGGGGTGAGGGGAGGGGGGAGTGAGGGGAGGTGAGGGGAGGGGAGGGAGTGAGGTAGAGGAGGGGAGGGGAGGGGGAGTGAGGGGAGGGGAGGGGAGGAGAAATGAGTGGAGGGGATGTAAGGGGAGGTGAGGGGAGGGAAGGGGGAGCGAGGGATTGGGGAGGCAGGGGAGATAGTGGCAATGAGATGAGAGTGAGGAGAGGGGAGGGGAGAGAGTTGAGCAAAGGGGAGAGGGGAGGGGGGAGGAAGGGAGGGGAAGAGAGAGGGGTTGGGGAGAGAGGAGGACAGTGAGGGGTGGGGAAGGATGGGGAGCAGGGGGGGGGGAGAAGAAGTCAAGAGTATTTAATTGTCATATGTACCAAAACCAGAACAATTAAATTCTTACTATAACTGGTCTGTTACTCAAATAACACTAAAAAGACTGACGTCTCGTGAGCAACTAAGGCATTCATCGTTCGGTGTTTGCACTGTTTAATAGCTTGGTGGCTGCAGGGAAGGAGCTGTTCCTGAACCTGGACGTTACAGTTTTCAGGCTCCTGTACCTTCTTCCCGACGGCAGGGGTGAGACGAGAGTGTGGCCAGGGTTGGTGTGGGTCTCTGCTGACGCTGGCTGCCTTTTTGAGGCACCACTCTCTGTAATCTCAAAGACAGACACAAAAAGCTGGAGTAACTCAGCGGGACAGGCAGCATCTCTGGAGAGAAGGAAAGGGTGACATTGGGGTCGAGATGAGGAAGGTTCTCGACCTGAAACGTCACCCATTCCTTCCCTCCTGAGATGCTGCCTGTCCCGCTGAGTTACTCCAGCTTTTTGTGTCTTATCTTCGGGTTAAACCAGCGCCTGCAGTTCCTTCCACAACACTCTCTGTAATTTCCTTCGATCCTGGGCGCCCGAGTCGCCGAACCAGGCCGTGATGTGAAACCAGGCAGGGGAGTGGAGGTTAGGGGCGGGCGGGGGGGGGGGGGAATGCAATGGAGAGTGGGAGAGAGAGGTGAGAAAGGGTGAGGAGAGAGGCACCAGCAACAAGAGGAGGAGGGAGTGAGTGAGGGGACTGTGAGAGGCGGGGGGCAAGGGCGACATGAGGGGGCAGGAGTGAGAGGCGGGGGAGGGAGGGAGGGGGAATGAGAGGAAGGGGAGAGAGAGTGAGAGACAGGGGAAGGAGGGAGAGTGAGGGGGGGAGTCAAGAGATTCAAGATTCAAGAGAGTTTATTGTCATGTGTCCCAGATAGGACAATGACATTCTTGCTTTGCTTCAGCTTACAACAGAACATAGTAGGCATGAATACAGAACAGATCAGTGTGTCCATATACCATTATATAAATATATACACACATGAATAAATAAACAGATAAAGTGCAAATAAACAGATAATGGGTTATTAATGTTCACAGTTTCGTTTGAGTTGTGTTTAACAGCCTGATGGCTGTGGGGGAAGTAGCTATTCCTGATCCTGGATGTTGCAGTCTTCAGGCTCCTGTACCTTCTACTTGAAGGTAGCGGGGAGATGAGTGCGTAGCCAGGGTGGTGTGTGGGTCCTTGATGATGCTGCCGGCCTTTTTGAGGCAGCGACTGCGAGAGGGGAGGGAGAGAGAGTGAGAGGGGAGGAGGGAGAGTGAGAGGGGAGGAGGGAGAGAGCGGGGAGAGAGAGAGAGGGGAGAGAGAGAGGGGAGGGAGAGAGAGATAACTAACCTGCTGTGCATCTGGGCCTTGTCGGTGACGGAGTCGGGCCGCTGCATCTTGGCCAGCACTCCGGGGGCCACATTGGGCTGGCTGACGGCCAGGATCCTGTAGCCTGCTTCCCCCTCCTCCGTCTCCCGCATGTAGTGGGCACCATTGGGGTGGTGGAACCGGTGGTCTGGGCAATGAGGGAGGGCAACGTCAGATAGCTCACCGCAGATACAACCCCCCTCTACCCACTCCCATACAACCCACTCCCCACCCACCCCACTCCCCGTCCACCCCACCCCACCCCCCATCCACCCCACCCCACCCCTCTCCCCACCCACCCCACCCCACGACCCACAACAGCCCTCTCCCACACATCACAACGCTGATGAGGCTGCATTGCGAGATTGTTGTGGGAAGGAACTGCAGATGCTGGTTTAATAATAATAATAATAATAATAACTTTATTTATAAAGCACTTTAAACAACTACAGTTGCCACAAAGTGCTGTACATGAGAACTCATGAACAAAAAGCTATTACAAACAATTAAAAACCATTAAAAACCGTAAAACGAAGGACTATAAAAAACACACTAAAAATTAAAAGACATTAAAAGCACTAAAAACAGGAGCAATGCCTCAGCCAGTGTCGAAAGCCAAAGAATAAAAATGTGTTTTTAGGGAGGATTTGAAGATGGACAGTGAGGGGGCCTGTCTGATGTGCAGCGGCAAGGTGTTCCAGAGTGCCGGAGCAGCAACAGAAAAGGCTCTATCCCCTCTGAGCTTCCGCTTAGACCTTGGTACCTCAAGGAGCAGCTGATCAGCTGACCTGAGGCACCGGGCAGGAGCATATAGGTGGAGCAGCTCAGAGAGGTAAGGCGGGGCGAGCCCATTCAACGATTTAAAAACAAATAAAATAATTTTGAAATGAAAGTGCACCATATTGTTTAAGAAAAAACTGCAGATGCTGGAAAAAGTAGACAAAAATCCTGGAGAAACTCAGCGGGTGAGGCAGCATCTATGGAGCGAAGGAAATAGGCGACATTTCGGGGTCGAAACCCTTCTTCAAATGCTGAGTTTCTCTAGCATTTTTGTCTACCTTGTTAAACCATATTGTGTTCAGTTCTGTGCACCATGTAATAGGAAAGATGTTGTCAAGCTGGAAAGGGTGCGGAGAAGATTTACGAGGATGTTGCCAGGACTCGAGGGTCTGAGCTACAGGCTGGGTCTCTATTCCTTGGAGCGCAGGAGGATGAGGTGAGATCTTATAGAGGTGTATAAAATCACGAGAGGAATAGATCGGGTAGATGCACAGAGTAGGGGAATTGAGGACCAGAGGACAAAGGTTTAAGGTGAAGGGGGAAAGATTTAATAGGAATCTGATAGGTAACATTTTCACACAGAGGGTGGTGGGTGTATGGAACGAGCTGCCGGAGGAGGTAGTTGTGGCCGGGACTATCGCAACGTTTAACGAAATGCAACGAAATTTCGTTCAAGGTGCACTGTGTCTAGGTGTATATCTGAATGACAATAAAGTTTTCATTCATTCATTCATTCATTCATTCATTCATTAAGAAACAGTTAGACAGGTGCATGGATAGGACAGGTTTGGAGGGATATGGACCAAACGAGGGACTAGGTGGGACTAGTGTAGCTGGGACATGATGGCCAGTATGGGCCAAAGGGCCTGTTTCCACGCTGTATCACTCTATGAGCAAGTTGCCCTTGTTCAGGTCTCTCGGCTGTCACACCCGCCTGAGCCTGCAGGTGGCAATGCTGAGTCCGTGAGCTCAGCGCTGCCGCCTGTTGGGCTGCAATGGCACGACACCATCCAAATATCAAATCCCATTCTGGATACTGAAGAAGGGTTTCGGCCCGAAACGTCGCCTATTTCCTTCGCTCCATAGATGCTGCTGCACCCGCTGAGTTTCTCCAGCTTTTTTGTCTACCCTGCATATTTGAATGTGTAGGAAGGAACCGAAAATGCTGGAGTAACTCAGCGGGAGAGGCAGCATCTCTGGAGAGAAGGAATATGTGTCGTTTCGGGTCGAGACCCTTCTTCAGACTGAGAATCTGGGACGAGGAGAGATATGGAGAGATATAGAACGACTGAATGAAAGATATGCAAAAATGTAACTATGATAAAGGAGTTTGTGCACGTTCTCCCCGTGACCTGCGTGGGTTTTCTCCGGGATCTCCGGTTTCCTCCCACACTCGAAAGACGTACAGGTTTGTAGGCTTAAGAAGGAACTGCAGATGCTGGAAAATCGAAGGTACACAAAAAAGCTGGAGAAACTCAACGGGTGCAGCAGCATCTATGGAGTGAAGGAAATAGGCAACGTTTCGGGCCGAAATGTTGCCTATTTCCTTCGCTCCATAGATGCTGCTGCACCCGCTGAGTTTCTCCAGCTTTTTTGTGTACCTTCAGGTTTGTAGGCTAATCGGCTTGGTAAAATTGTAAATTGTGTGTAGGATAGTGTTAGTGTGCGGGGATCGCTGGACTCGGTGGGCCGAAGGGCCTATTTCTGTATCTCGAAACAAAACTAATCCACCATCAAATAAAATCGCGGGTGGGTTTACTTTTAGAGATCTGCGTGGTGAAGCGCTCCAGATCCACCACCTCCTCTTCCTCGTCTCCCTGCCCTTTCTTCTTCTTCTTCTGACTGGGGTCGTCAGCGGGCCGGAGGAGGGACAGTTCCTCGGGGTGCCGGATGTCTGGCAAGCAACACAAGAGAAGACAATGAGCGAGAGGCTTGAATAAGACCATCGTGCAAGTTTAGTCTCGTTTACTGTCACGTGTACCGAGGCACAGTTAAAACTCGGCTCGAATTCAGAAGATTGAGGGGGGGGATCTTATAGAAACGTACAAAATTCTTAAGGGTTTGGACAGGCTGGATGCAGGAAGATTGTTCCCGATGTTGGGGAAGTCCAGAACAAGGGGCCACACAGTTTAAGGATAAGGTGGAAATCCTTTAGGACCGAGATGAGAAAATCATTTTTCACACAGAGAGAGTGGTGAATCTGTGGAATTCTCTGCCACAGAAGGCAGTTGAGGCCACAGTTCATTGGCTATATTTAAGAGGGAGTTAGATGTGGCCCTTGTGGCTAAAGGGATCAGGGGGTATGGAGAGAAGGCAGGGATGGGATACTGAGTTGGATGATCAGCCATGATCATATTGAATTAGATTAGATTAGATTAGATTCGTTTATTAATAATAATAATAAATTTTATTTAATGGGCGCCTTTCAGACATCTCAAGGACACCTTACATAGTAATCGGAATAAAAACATATAATCGGAATAGAACAGGTAAAAAAGACATCACAGAGACACAAATTAAAAACAGAATTCAATCCAAAAACAGAAAATCAAAAACACAGTGTGAAGAGACTTTCGGTCGGAACGAAATATCGTTTCCCTGCAGTCATACATATAATAAAAAATGACAAAAACACACAAATGTATCATCCACCACAGTGAGTTCACCAAACACCTCCTCACTGTGGTGGAAGGCAAAATCTTAAAGCCTCTGTCTCTTCCCTCTTTGTGATTGGGGATGAATGGCGGTGCAGGCTCGAAGGGCCGAATGGCCTATTCCTGCACCTATTTTCTACGTTTCTATGTTTCTAAAACCATTTCGTTGCTTGCCAACCAGTCAGCGGAAAGACAATACATGATCACAATCGGGCCGTCTACAGTGTACAGATACATGATAAAGGCATTTAATGCAAGGTAATATGAAATTGTTAAGGGTTTGGACACCGAGAGAGCAAGAAACCTTTATAACAAGAGGAATCGAATATAGGAGCAAAGAGGTCCTTCTGCAGTTGTACAGGGCCATAGTGAGACCACACCTGGAGTATTGTGTGCAGTTTTGGTCCCCTCATTTGAGGAAGGACATTCTTGCTATTGAGGGAGCCCAGCGTAGGTTTACAAGGTTAATTCCCGGGATGGCGGGACTGTCATATGCTGAGAGAATGGAGCAGCTGGGATTTGTACACTCTGGAGTTTAGAAGGATGAGAGGGCATCTCATTGAAACATATAAGATTGTTAAGGGCTTGGACACGCTAGAGGCAGGAAACGTGTTCCCGATGTTGGGGGAGTCCAGAACCAGGGGCCACACACACAGTTTAAGAATAAGGAGTAAGCCATTTAGAACGGAGACGAGGAAACACTTTTTCTCACAGAGAGTGGTGAGTCTGTGGAATTCTCTGCCTCAGAGGGCGGTGGAGGCGGGATCTCTGGATGCTTTCAAGAGAGAGATAGATAGGGCTCTTAAAAATAGCGGAGTCAGGGGATATGGGGAGAAGGCAGGAACGGGGTACTGATTGGGGAGGGGAGGGGAGGAGAGTGTGAGGGGAAGAGTGGCCAGGAGGGTTATGAGGGGAGGGGAGGAGAGGGGAAGGGAGGGATGGGTGATGGAGGGGAGGCGTGGCCAGGAGAGTGATGAGGGGAGGGGAGGGTGATGGAGGGGAGGGGAGGAGAGGGGAAGGGAGGGAGATGGGTGATGGAGGGGAGGATACTTACCCAGTACTTCACAGATGCCGATGACGGAACGGAAGAGTGGGCTGGAGAAACTTGCCTTGATCCTCACACTCTTCATGTTAGGCACTTGCAGGCGGATAGACTTGCACTGACTGGTGAAGCGCAGCTTGGCATCAGCCTGGATCCCATACTTGTCCAGGGTCCAGTTGGTCTTCAGCAGCCAGCCGTTCTTCTGCTCCCACCAGAGCGCGTGGTCCGACCAATTCTTCTGGATATCTGCAAAAAAAGGTGCGGAGAGAGGATTCACCAGGATGCCGAGAGTCCGGCACAAAGAGCTGGAGTCACTCAGCGGGACAGGCAGCATCTCTGGAGAGAAGGAATGGGTGATGTGTCTGGTCAGACCGATTCGCCAGGATGCGAGGGGCCTGAGCAACAGGGAGAGATTGAGCAGGCTCCTAAATTCTGGGAGTAGAATTAGGCCATTCGGCCCATCATGTGTACTCCGCCATTCAATCATGGCCGTTGCAGGAGCAGATCGCCTCGACGCGGAGGGCCCGAATGCCGGGAGTTAAGATCATCCCGTCAACAGGGGCTCAAGGCCCACGACCGGGGAAGAACTAAGGTAAGGACTTGAACTTTATTTCGCCTTCCATCACAGTGAGGAATGTGTAGGAGTCACTGTGGTGGATGTTCATGTTAAAATGTGTTTTTTTTTCAGCGATCTGTTGCTTTTAATTGTATGACTGACCTGGCCGATGAAATTCCTGGTATGTTACAAAACATACTTGGCAAATAAAGTGTGATTCTGATTCTGATTTATCTTTCCTTCTCAACCCCATTCTCCAGATCCTATAGCGGAGCAAGATAGATCACTCCTGCTAAATGCAATGGGCTGACGTGTAGTACGCAACGGAGCGGAACGTGCATCCATTTTAGTAACCCGATCCGACCCGACCCGCGGGGGAACAGCTTGTGTTAATAAATTATAATTCTGAAAATGAGAAGATTTTTAACAAATAACTTTTATATTTACGAGAATGTTTCCGTAACCGGCTTCCGTCTCCGCACTAGTATCCTACGGGATCTTTGGTGCCGAGACGGAAGCCGGTTACGGAATTGGGGCCAAAAATGACCCATGGATCTGCCCATGACCGCACTACATCTTTTTCGTCGAGTGGACCATCTTGCTCGCTGTAGGATCTTTGCTCCTGCCTTCTCCCCTTGACACCCGCTTGAGTTTGCGCAGAGAAACTAAACCAGAGCATGAGAGGAGTAGATCAGATGATGGTGAATCTGCGATCGTGTCGTAAAATCATGTGATAAGCAGAGAATTAGGCCATTCGGCCCATCAAGTCTACAATGCCATTCAATCATGGCCGATCTATCTTTCCTCCTAACCCTATTCTCTTGCCTTCTCCCCATAACCTCTGACATCTGTACTAATCAAAAATATATCTATTTCTGCCTTAGAAATATCCACTGACTTGGCCTCCACAGCCTTCTGTGCAATTCATAGCCACAGACAGCTGCGGAGGCCAAGATATCTTTAAGGTGGGGATTCCTGATTAGTGCGGGTGTCAGGGGTTACGGGGAGAAGGCAGGAGAATGGGGCTGAGAGGGAGAGATAGATCAGCCTTGATTGAATGGCGGAGTAGACTCGATGGGCCGAATGGTATTATTCTGCTCCAGAAACCTATAAGGCTAGGACACTATTCCTTGGAGCGCAGAAGGGTGAGGGGCGATCTTACAGAGGTGTACAAAATCATGAGAGGAATAGATCGGGTAGACGCACAGTCTTTTACCCAGAGTAGGGGTCTTAAGAACCAGTGGTTTAAGGTGAAGGGGGAAAGATTTAATGGGAACATGAGGGGTGCCTTATTTTACACAGAGGGTGGTGGGTGTATGGAATGAGCTGCTGGAGGAGGTAGTTGAGGCTGGTATTATCGCAATGTTTAAGAAACATTTACAGTGCTGGAGAGAGACAGAGGGAGACAGAGAGAGAGACGGAGAAAGAGAGACACAGAGAGAGACAGAGAGACGGAGAGAGAGAAAGAGAGAGAGACAGAGAGAGAGACACAGAGAGAGAGAGAGACAGAGAGAGAGAGAGACAGAGAGAGAGAGACAGAGAGGGAGACAGAGAGGGAGACAGAGAGGGAGACAGAAACGGAGAGAGACAGAGAGAGAGAGAGGGAGAGAGACAGAGAGAGAGAGACAGAGAGAGAGAGAGACAGAGAGAGAGAGACAGAGAGAGAGAGACAGAGAGAGAGACAGAGAGAGAGACAGAGAGAGAGAGAGAAAGATGGAGAGAGAGAGAGAGAGAGAGAGAGAGGGAGAGAGAGAGATAGAGAGTACACAGAGGAAGATGACCGAGAGATACAAAGGAGAGAGACACAGAGAGAGACACAGAGAGAGAGACAAGAGAGAGGACAGAGAGAAGACAGAGAGGAGAGACAGAGAGAGAGAGAGAGAGAGCGAGAAGCAGAGAGAGAGAAGAGAGAGAGACGAGAGAGAGAGAGAGAGACAGAGAGAGAGACAGAGAGAAGAGGAGAGAGAGAGAAGAGAGAGAGAGAGAAGAGAGAGAGAGAGAGAGAGAGAAGAGAGACGAGGAGAGAGAGAAGCAGAGCAGAGAGAGAGATACAGACAGAGAGAGAGACAGAGAGAGAGACAGAGAGAGAGAGAGACAGAGAGAGAGACAGAGAGAGAGACAGAGAGAGAGACAGAAAGAGATAGAGAGAGACAGAGAGAGAGACAGAGAGAGAGACAGAGAGAGAGAGACAGAGAGGGAGAGAGACAGAGAGGGAGAGACAGAGAGGGAGACAGAGAGAGATACAGAGAGAGATACAGAGAGAGAGAGACAGAGAGAGAGACAGAGAGAGAGACAGAGAGAGAGAGACAGAGAGAGAGAGACAGAGAGAGAGACAGAGAGAGAGAGAGACAGAGAGAGAGAGAGAGAGAGACAGAGTGTGTGTGTGTGTGTGTGTGTGTGCGCGCATGCATGTACGCAGGCAAGTGTTAGTGTGGCAAGTTGTGACACAGTCAATGTTTCCTCTGCAGCCACCACAGTACCACGTTACAGAGGTTAAACCCCGCTGCTGCTGCTGCTGCTGCTGCTGCTGCACATCGTGGGGTCAGAGTGAGGGGGAGGGAGGGTGGTCCCGTGGTTGTTGCCGCCTATTGCCCGTGAGGGTGAGGACCGACGCCCATACGCGTCGCTTGCAACGACGGCGGCCAGAACTGAGCCGACAAAAGCGTGGCTGGAAGGCAGACATTCCAGTTTGGCATTCATCACCAGGGCGTGTTCTGGCAACGACACAAGAACACTCAGAACTCTCCAGATCCTGTGGAATTCTCCGCCTCATAGGGCAGTGGAGGCGGGTTCTCTGGATGCTTTCAAGAGAGAGCTAGATAGGGCTCTTAAAGATAGGGGAGTCAGGGGATATGGGGAGAAGGCAGGAACGGGGTACTGATTGGGGATGATCAGCCATGATCACATTGAATGGCGGTGCTGGCTCGAAGGAAGGGCCGAATGGCCTCTACTCCTGCACTTATTGTCTATTGTAACATCACCTTCCTTGCTCCCCGCACTGGGAATCTCTCCCCACACTTTGTAACGTGCCGAATAGTCAAAGTCCTGGATAGAGTGGATGTGGAGAGGATGTTTCCCACTAGTGGGAGAGCCTAGGACCAGAGAGCGCAGCCTCAGAATTAAAGGATGTTCTTGTAGGAAGGAGACGAGGAGGAATTCCTTTAGTCAGAGGGTGGTGAATCTGTGGAATTCTTTGCCACAGAAGGCTGTGGAGGCCACAAGTCAGTAGACAATAGGTGCAGGAGTAGAGGCCATTTGGCCCTACGAGCCAGCATCGCCATTCAATGTGATCATGGCTAATCATCCCCAATCAGTACCCCGTTCCTGTCTTCTCCCCATATCCCCTGACTCCGCTATTTTTAAGAGCCCTATCTTACTCTCTCTTGAAAGCATCCAGAGAACCGGCCTCCACCGCCCTCTGATGCAGAGAATTCCACAGACTCACAACTCTCTGTGAGAAAAAGTGTTTCCTCGTCTCCGTTCTAAATGGCCGACCCCTTATTCTTAAACTGTGGTCCCTGGTTCTGGGCTCCCCCAACATCGGGAACATGTTTCCTGCCTCTAGCATGTCTAAGCCCTTAACAATCTTATATGTTTCAATGAGATGCCCTCTCATCCTTCTAAACTCCAGAGTGTACACCACTGTCACCAGAGTCAAACCACTGACATTAATCCTTAATGTGTAGATAGATAGATAGATATAATTTATTTGCCACACAACCAGGGTTGGTGGAAATTTGGGAGGAACTGCAGATGCTGCTTTCCACTGAAGAAAGCCACAAAGTGCTGGAGTAACTCAGCAGGACAGGCAGCATCTCCGGAGTGAAGGAATGGGTGACGCTTCGGGTCGGAGTCTGAAGAAGGGTCTCGTCCTGAAACGTCACCCATTCCTTCTCTCCAGAGACGCTGCCTGTCCCGCTGAGTTACTCCAGCATTTTGTGTCTACTGACATTAATCCTTAATTCGGGATCATCATCTTTGGAAGCATTAAGTGGCCTCTAGGTTTGGATCCCGACCTCATTGACTGGCCCTTACTTTGTGATGGGATAGCACAGCGCTAGAGTCGCTGCCTTACAGCGCCAGAAACCCGGGTTCGATCCCGAATATGGGCGCTGTCTGTACGGAGTTTGCACATTCTCCCCGTGACCTGCGTGCGTTTTCTCCGACACCTTCGGTTTCCTCCCGCACTCCAAAGACAAACAGGTTTATCGGTTAATTGGTTTGGCATAAATGCAAAATTGTCCCTAATGTGTGTGTGTAGGGTAGCATTAATGTGTGGGGTTCGCTGGCCGGCACGGACTGGGTGGGCCGAAGGGCCTGTCACCACGCTGTATCTCCAAACTAAACTAAATCAGTCTCCCCTTTCCAGCCTCAAGGCAAAATAGCCGAGGTGTCGGGGCAAGATAAGATTTCAGTATAGGAGTAAAGAGGTTCTTCTGCAGTTGTATATATAGGCTCTGGTGAGACCACATCTGGAGTATTGCGTACAGTTTTGGTCTCCTAATTTGAGGAAAGACATCCTTGCGATTGAGGCAGTGCAGCGTAGGTTCACAAGATTGATCCCTGGGACGGCGGGACTGTCACATGAGGAAAGATTGAAAAGACTAGGCTTGTATTCACTGGAGTTTAGAAGGATGAGGGGGCATCTTATAGAAACATATAAAATTATAAAAGGACTGGACAAGCTGGATGCAGGAAAAATGTCCCCAATGTTGGGCGAGTCCAGAACCAGGGGCCACACACAGTCTTAGAATAAAGGGGAGGTCATTTAAGACTGAGGTGAGAAAAAACCTTTTCACCCAGAGAGTTGTGAATTTGTGGAATTCCCTGCCACAGAGGGCAGTGGAGGCCAAGTCACTGGATGGATTTAAGAGAGAGTTAGATAGAACTCTAGGGGCTGGTGGAATCTAGGGATATGGGGAGAAGGCAGGAACGGGGTACTGATTGGGGACGATCAGCCATGATCACAATGAATGGCGGTGCTGGCTCGAAGGGCCGAATGGCCTCCTCCTGCAACTATTGTCTATGTTTCTAAGATGGCCCCCGGCAGGAATAAGGACATCTCCTCGCTCTGCCTGCTTTCTCTACAGACTGGAGCGTTCATCGGTCGATGTTCCGCTGCTCAGCCATGCAGTGTAACTTCCTGCCTACATCTTACTCAGCCCAGTACCAGAGGCCCAGCTAACCACTTCCTTCTGCCTTGCTGCAAGAGGGCGGGGGGGGGGGGGGGGGAAGGAACCGTGCAGGGCGACGTTTCGCTCGAGGGTTGGCAATCAACCAGAGATCGCATTCAGGCTCAGGCAGTGGCTTAGAACAAGATCAAACCTTTTCATTACACAAGTCTCTTTCCATCTCCACACCAGTGACTTAATTATGCTTCCTGCAGTCAATGTTTGCACTCATAGAGACATCGTCATGGAAACATGGGGCGTGGAAACAGGCCCTTCAGCCCAACTTGCCCACGCCAACCAACATGCCCCATCTATACTAGCTCCGCCTGTCTGCGTTTGGCCCATATCATCGAGTCTCACAGTGTGGAGACAGGCCCTTCGGCCCAACTTGCCCACGCCAACCAACATGCCCCATCTATACTAGCTCTGTTTGTCTGCGTTTGGCCCATATCATTGAGTCTTACAGTGTGGAGACAGGCCCTTCGGCCCAACTTGCCCACGCCAACCAACATGCCCCATCTATACTAGCTCTGTCTGTCTGCGTTTGGCCCATATCATAGTCTTAGTGTGGAGACAGGCCCTTCAGCCCAACTTGCCCACGCCACCCAACATGCCCCATCTATACTAGCTCCGCCTGTCTGCGTTTGGCCCATATCATTTAGTCTTACAGTGTGGAGACAGGCCCTTCGGCCCAACTTGCCCACGTCGACTGACATGCCCCATCTATACTAGCCCCGCCTGTCTGCGTTTGGCCCATATCATAGAGTCATAGAGTCTTGCTGGGGGGGGGGCAGCAACTCTACCACTGCGCCTCTGTGCCAGATGGCCTAAGTCTGCTCCTATAACTTGAGAACTTGTTTATACATCTCTGGCCTTTGTCCAACCATCTCCATTTCCAACCACCCCCCCACCACCACCACCCCCTTGCCTGTGTTCACCCAGGACCTGCCACAATTTGCCCTCTCCCCAGACATGAAGGGACAAAAACGTGTACAGTTTTGTTCTCCTAATTTGAGGAAGGACATCCTTGTGATTGAGGCAGTGCAGCGTAGGTTCACGAGATTGATCCCTGGGATGGCGGGACTTGTCACATGAGGGAAGATTGAAAAGACTAGGCTTGTATCTGCTGGAGTTTAGAAGGATGAGGGGGGGATCTTATAGAAACATATAAAATTATAAAAGGACTGGACAAGCTAGATGCAGGAAAAATGTTCCCAATGTTGGGCGAGTCCAGAACCAGGGGCCACACACAGTCTTAGAATAAAGGGGAGGTCATTTAAGACTGAGGTGAGAAAAAACGTTTCCACCCAGAGAGTTGTGAATTTATGTAATTCCCTGCCACAGAGGGCAGTGGAGGCCAAGTCACTGGATGGATTTAAGAGAGTTAGATAGAGCTCTAGGGGCTAGTGGAGTCAAGGGATATGGGGAGAAGGCAGGCACGGGTTATTGATTGGGGACGATCAGCCATAATCACAATGAATGGCGGTGCTGGCTCGAAGGGTCGAATGGACCTGTTGTCTATGTTTCTCTGTTTCTCTGACACCATGAAGTGGCCATGTCGAGCATCACGCGGTACTTACTGATCTTCTCCACCAGCTGCAGGATGGTGCCACCGATGTGTATGTCGCCCGTCACTCTCAGGGTGATCGGGTCGGCGTCCTCGCCCAGTTCATCCACGGCGATCTTCAGCTCCCAGGACGCGTCCACGTTGATGCCCCGCAGCGCCATCCTCCAACATGCCTGCCAACGGGAGCAAACGATAATGCCTGCCACTGAGAAACGATAGCGGACACACGGCAGCGTGAAGGATCGCGGCGGGAACAGGAGGGGAGAGGAGCAAAGCCCGCCAGCACTCGAGGTCAGATACAAGATGCTGGGGTAACTCAGCCGGGACAGGCAGCATCTCCGGAGAGAAGGAATGGGTCGAGGCCCCTCGTCAGATGATATTTTGGATCCGACTCTAGAGAAGTTTCGGTTCTTGACCCGAAAAGGTCACCCATTCCTTCTCTCCAGAGATGCCAATAGACAAGACACAGTAAAATAGGCCATGGTCAATAGTTGGTCATGGTTACGGAGGGAGCGGTCTCTGCGGAAAGCAGACAGGGGAGGAGATGGGAAGATGTGGCGAGTGGTGGGGTCACGTTGGAGGTGGCCAAAATGTCGGAGGATTATTTGTTGTATGTGACGGCTGGTAGGGTGGAAGGTGAGGACAAGGGGGGATCTGCCCTTGTTACGAGTCGGGGGGATGGGGAGTGAGAGTAGAGTAACGGGGTACAGAAGAAACCCTGGTGAGAGCCTCATCTATAGTAGGGGAGGGGAACCCCCGTTCCCTAAAGAATAAGGACATCTCCGATGCCCTGGTGTGGAACGCCTCATCCTGGGTGCAGATGCGGCGTAGACGGAAGAATTGGGAGTAGGGGATGGAGTCCTTACAGGAAGCAGGGTGGGGAGAAGTGCAGTTTAGATAGCCATGGGAGTCAGTGGGTTTATAGTGGATGTCGGTCAGTAGTCCATCCAGCGTTGGAGATAGTGAGGTCTAGAAACGGTGGGGAGATGTCGGAAATGGTCCAGGTGTATTTGAATGCCGGATGGAAGTTAGTGGTGAATTCCCAGCCAGCATCAGTTTGGGAAGCCTGCCCAACCCCTTAAGACTTTGGGAAGCTATGACCTAATTTTCATTCCCTAAGATTGTGTGCAAGACATCGGATTCTCGTTTAGTTCAGTTTAGAGATACAGCGTGGAAACAGGCCCTTCGGCCCTCCTAATCCTCACCCTCCACACTAGCACTACCCTACACACACACACACACACACACACACTGGGGACAATTTACAATTTAGCCAAGCCAATTGACCGACAGACCTGCACGTCTTTGGAATGTGGGAGGAAACCGCAGCACCCGGAGAAAACCCACGCGGTCACGTGGGGGGAACGCACAAACAAGCTCCGTAGTCAGGATCGAACCTGGGACTCCGTGAGGCAGCGTAGATGTGTGCCCTGCCTTGCAACCAGTTCTGTTTATCTCGACTGCAGCTTCCAGCCATCGACCTTCATTTGTCTTCCTTAAGGGTGTGTGACCCTGAACGTCAGTGAAACACAACCTGCCTTATTTATGCCCCTGTCCCACTTAGGAAGCCTGAACGGAAACCTCTGGAGACTTTGCGCCCCACCCAAGGTTTCCGTGCGGTTCCCGGAGGTTTTTGTCAGTCTCCCTACCTGCTTCCACTACCTGCAACCTCCGGCAACCACCTGCAACCTCCGGGAACCGCACGGAAACCTTGGGTGGAGCGCAAAGTCTCCAGAGGTTTCCGTTCAGGTTTCCTAAGTGGGACAGGGGAATTTTTATAGTACGACACACACACCAACGCTCACTTCCCCAATCTTCTAAACCCTGTCAGCATGCACAGTTATTAGAACCTTTGCCTCACAGCGCCAGAGACCCGGGTTCGATCCTGACCACGGGTGCTGCCTGCGTGCTGTTTGAACATTCTACCTGGGACGGCGTGGGTTTTCTCCGGGTGCTCCAGTTTCCTCCCACAGTCCAAAGGCGTACAGGTTTGGAGGTTAATTGGCTTGGCCTAATTGTAAATTGTCCCTAGTGTGTGTAGGGTAGTTCTAGTGTAGTGTGTGTAGGATAGTGCTAGTGTGCAAGCGATAGCTGGTCAGCACGGATTAGATGGGCCGAAGGGCTTGTTTCCACGGTATATCTCTAAACTAAACTACAATCCGATGTCCTTAGGGAATGAAAATCGTGTGTGTGTGTGTGGCAGTGTGCGTATGCAGGCTTGTACTTGCTTGAATTTAGAAGATTAAGGGGGGATCTTATAGAAACTTACGATCAGCCCTCATCCTCCTGCGCTCCAAGGAATAGAGACCCAGCCGACTCAACCTCTCTCTAGAGCTCAAGACGGGGATCTATAGCCTGCGGTTGCGTATCTAATTCCAGAGAACGATACCTAAGAGAAGGTTCACCAGACTGATTCCTGGGATGGCAGGACTTTCATATGAAGAAAGACTGGATAGACTCGGCTTGTACTCGCTGGAATTCAGAAGATTGAAGGGGGATCTTATAGAAACTTACAGAATTCTTAAGGGGTTGGACAGGCTAGATGCAGGAAGATTGTTCCCGATGTTGGGGAAGTCCAGAACAAGGGGTCACACAGTTTAAGGATAAGGGGGAAGTCTTTTAGGACCGAGATGAGAAAAACATTTTTCACACAGAGAGTGGTGAATCTGTGGAATTCTCTGCCACAGAAGGTAGTTGAGGCCACAGTTCATTGGCTATATTTAAGAGGGAGTTAGATGTGGCCCTTGTGGCTAAAGGGATCAGGGGGTATGGAGAGAAGGCAGGTACAGGATACTGAGTTGGATGATCAGCCATGATCATATTGAATAGCGGTGCAGGCTCGAAGGGCCGAATGGCCTACTCCTGCACCTATTTTCTATGCTTCTATGTTTGTACGTTAATTGGCTTCTGCTAATTGTCCACAGTGTCTGGGATAGCACTAGTGTTGGTTGGCATGGACTAAGTGGGCTGAAGGGCCTGTTTCCTTGCTGTATCTCTCAATTAAACTAAACTTCTTGGAGAAGAATGCCCTAGTCCGATCAAAGTTGGTACCGAAAAAAGACTGGGCAATCTCGCTGTGTCTCTCAACTCTCATAACAGGAGCGTTGATCTTGATAGAATGGCCGTTTTAGTCCAGTTACAGGCACTTAAAATGAGAATTACAACTGACACAAGGGAAAGAGGCTGTTGCAAAGGGATTGGGCAAGACAAATAGTTACCGAAACTCAACCATCTGGAGTTGTCTCCAGTGTTCAGCGGCTGGCCTGCTGCTATCGCTGTTGTATACGCGGTGTGACAGGATGCTGTGGCCTGTCAGCCTGACAAACTGACATCTATACTGGGACTTCTCGGTCGCCTCTTCCTTGAATTGTGCAGGAAGGAACTGCAGATGCTGGCTTACACCGAAGATAGATACACACACACACACACACACACAAATGCCGGAGTAGCTCAGCGGGACGGGCGGCATCTCTGGAGAGAAGGAAAGGGCAACGTTTCGGGTCATAGAAACATATAAAATAGGTGCAGGAGTAGAGGCCATTTGGCCATTCGGGCCTGCACCGCCATTCAATATGATCATGGCTGATCATCCAACTCAGTATCCCATCCCTGCCTTCTCTCCGTACCCCCTGATCCCTTTAGCCACATCTAACTCCCTCTTAAATATAGCCAATGAACTGTGGCCTCAACTACCTTCTGTAGCAGAGAGTTCCACAGATTCACCACTCTCTGTGTGAAAAATGTCTTTCTCATCTCGGTCCTAAAAGACTTCCCTCTTATCTTTAAACTGTGTGACCCCTAGTTCTGGACTTCCCCAACATCGGGAATAATCTTCCTGCATCTAGCCTGTCCAACCCCTTAAGAATTTTGTAAGTTTCTATAAGATCCCCCCCTCAATCTTCTAAATTCTAGCGAGTACAAGCCGAAGTGTGCAGTCGAGACCCTTCTTCAGACTGAGAGTCAGGGGAGTGGGAAACAAGGAAGGGCAAGGTGTGAAAACGGAACAAGGTGATGGTGATCAGGGAAATGTAGAATGATGCATTGTTAGCTGAGGTGACAATGAGGCTTTCAATCAGTAATATTTAATCAGGAGGTCAACAAACTAGGATGGGGAGAGGTGGAGAGAGAGGGAAAGCAAGGGTTACTTGAAGTTAGAGAAGTCAATATTCGTACTGCTGGGTGGAAAGCTGCCCAATTCTAGCTATTGAGGGAGCCCAGCGTAGGTTCACCAGGTTAATTCCCGGGATGGAGGGACTGTCATATGCTGAGAGAATGGAGCGGCTGGGCTTGTACACTCTGGAGTTTAGAAGCATGAGAGGGGATCTCATTGAAACATATAAGATTATTAAGGGTTTGGACACGCTAGAGGCAGGAAACATGTTCCCGATGTTGGGGGAGTCCAGAACCAGGGGCCACACACAGTTTAAGAATATGGGGTCGGCCATTTAGAACGGAGACGAGGAAACACTCTTTCTCACAGAGAGTTGTGAGTCTGTGGAATTCTCTGCCTCAGAGGCCGGTTCTCTGGATGCTTTCAAGAGAGAGCTAGATAGGGCTCTTAAAGATAGCGGAGTCAGGGGAGAAGGCAGGAACGGGGTACTGATTGGGGATGATCAGCCATGATCACATTGAATGGCGGTGCTGGCTCGAAGGGCCGAATGGCCTCTACTCCTGCACCTGTTGTCTATTGTCTATTGAAATATGAGGTGTTGTTTATCTCCTTTCCCACCGCGCTCTTTTCCTTTCATCCCCGTCACAGTCACAGAGGGAGGACCCATCTTCAGACCTGAAGAAGGGTCTCGACCCGAAACGTCGCCTATTTCCTTCGCTCCACAGATGCTGCCTCACCCGCTGAGTTTCTCCAGCACTTTTGTCTACCTTCGATTTTCCAGCATCTGCAGTTCCTTCTTAAACATTCAGACCTGATGTTTTGGGTTGGGATATCGTGTAACCTTACGCCTCTATCCGTTAAGTTAGCTCCTCCTTGTCTTATCCAGGATTCCATGTTAAAACTGCCCTCTCAGATCATTGTAAAGTGTCCAATTTTAATAACAGGATTGTTCTATGCCGGGTAAACTCTGGAGCTAAGTATATATTTTATCTGCTCTTTGTGTGAGCTTACTGTGTGTGTATATCGGGTGGGGACATGTTTAAGTTGCTAAAACAACAGGATGGAGGTAACATAGAAACATAGAAAGCAGGTTCAGGAGGAGGCCATTTGGCCCTTCGAGCCAGCACCGCCATTCATTGTGATCATGGCTGATCGTCCCCAATCAATAACCCATGCCTGCCTTCTCCCCATATCCCTGGACTCCACTAGCCCCTAGAGCTCTATCTAACTCTCTCTTAAACCCATCCAGTGACTTGGCCTCCACTGCCCTCTGTGGCAGGGAATTCCACAAACTCACAACTCTCTGGGTGAAAAAGTCTTTTCTCATCTCACCTCAGTCTTAAATTTCTAAGACTGTGTGTGACCCCTGGTTCTGGACTCACCCACCAACATTGGGAACATTTTTCCTGCGGTATAAAAGAGACTGCAGGTGCAGGAATCTGGAGCAAAAGACAAAGTGCCGGAGGAACTTTAGCTTTGGTTTCGTTTAGAGATACAGCGGGGGAAAACAAATTCTTCGGCCCACCAAGTCCACGCCCGACTAGCCAGACCACCCCGATTTAGCTCTTAGGGGGTAACAAAAGCAAGGGATGTGGGGAGAAGGCAGGAACAGGGCACCGATTCTGGATGATCAGCCATGTTCGTATTGAATGGCGACGCAGGGCCGAATGGCCTACTCCGGCATCTATTCTTCTGTTTCTAAACCCACTTATTCCTGGGATCATTCTCCTCTAAAACCCTCTCAATCCAATGCAAGGTAGACAAAAATGCTGGAGGAACTCAGCGGGTGAGGCAGCATCTATGGAGCGAAGGAATGGGTGACGTTTCGGGTCGAGACCCTTCTTCGAAAAACTCAGAGGGTGGGGCAGCATCTATGGAGCGAAGGAATGGGTGACGTTTCGGTGACGTTCGACCCGAAACGCCACCCATTCCTTCGCTCCATAGATGCTGCCTCACCCGTTGAGTTTCTTCAGCATTTTCGCCTACCTTGGATTTTCGGGCATCTGCAGTTCCTCCTTAGTCAATACAACGCATGTTGCGATCCAAAGTCCCTTTTTACCTTGATGTCTGGGTTTGTCCGTAATCATTAACTAGTGATTAGCTCCTGACTCACACAATAGACGTCTCAGATGAGGCCTCTTGTGAGGAACTAGCTGATCATAAACCTGGCAGCTGCCGGACATCATCCCGAGCAAATCCATCCCTCAAGTTTCAGAAATTAAGAAATAAAACGATCTTTAAAAGATAGCCAGCGAAAGGGCGAATGTAGGGCTGACAATCGGGGAACATCGATGGAAGATAACTGTCCGAGTTTGTTTCGTAAGCGTAATGTTTCTGACAATCAACACTGCCGGTCACTAACTTTTTCGAAAGTTGCCGATTAAAGTTTGGGGGCAAACACGGTGGCTCAGCGGCAGATTTGCCGCCTCACGGCGCCAGAGACCCGGGTTCAATCCTGACCGCGGGTCTGTCCTCCCCAGTGACCTGCCCGAGTGCTCCGGTTTCCTCCTACACTCCAAAGACGTGCGTTGGTTTGTAGGGTTCATTGGCTTGGCATAAATGGGCATCCCGCGAGTCTCGGGGAAGATGGGGCTCGTCAGCCTGGGAAGGCGGTCCATCTAGGAGAGGGAAAACTCTGATTTGAAACCTCCACTGCCTTGTGGCCGTATCCGGTCATGGAAAAGGCTCCTGGAGTAAACCTCGAGAAAATCCGGAGTCGGAGCCCCTAAGGCAGTTCGTCGTTGTCTACAACCTCGCTCTGGCAGCTCCTGCGACGGCGCTGGTGCCAAATTGTAACGGCCCTGCTGTTCCTTTGGATCGATCAGCGACGTGGAGAGGGGGGGACGTGCTGCATGGGCAACAGCCTGTCCTCCATATGACATCGATCGCCCAGGCTTGCATCCGACCAGGATGCATCACCCATGGCCAGTCATGACCGAGAGGGGGCCTACAAAATGGTGTGTGCAGGATGGTGTCAGTGTGTGCGGATCGCTGGTCAGTGCGGACTCGGTGGGCCGAAGGGCCTGTTTCTGTGTTGTATCTCTAAACTAAACTAAATAGTTGAAAGATGAGCCAACAATGGGCCAAATGTTCGCTCCTTGATTCTGGACAGAGTGGACGTGAAGTGGATGGTTTCCACCAGTGGGAGAGTCCAGGACCAGAGGGCGCAGCCTCAGAATGAAAGGACGTTCCTTCAGGAAGGAGATGAGGAGGAATTTCTTTAGTCAGAGGGTGGTGAATCTGTGGAATTCATTGCCACAGACGGCTGTGGAGGCCACAAGTCAGTGGATATATTTAAGGCAGAGAGATAAAAGGAAGAAGGGTTTCAGCCCGAAACGTCGCCTATTTCCTTCGCTCCATAGATGCTGCTGCACCCGCTGGGTTTCTCCAGCATTTTTGTCTACCTTAGATAAATTCTTGATTAGTACGGGTGTCGGGGGTGAAGGGGAGAATGGGATTGGGAGGGAGAGATAGATCAGCCATGATTGAATGGTAGACTTGATGGGCCGAATGGCCTAGTTCTTCTATCACTTCTGATTCAAATTCAAAATGAGGTTTCAAGTGTTTTTTCCTCCCACGCGCTGGTTATCGCTCTGACAGTTACTCACTGTTTGATTGCTTCCGTCTGCTGCCTTCCCCTCACTGAGAGGTTATTGCATCTCAAACTGAGCAAACTAATCTAGCAATGACTCAAAACTGTCGTCCCCAGGAGGTTGGTGAGTCCCACGCTGCAGTGAGATTCAGGTCCTGCATAGACCATATCATGTCCTAACGGGGTACAATGTAGTGGAAATATCAACAGCCCCCACAGATTCAGCGTGTGATACATCATGGAAACAGGCCCTTCGGCCCAACTTGCCCACACCGGCCAACATGCCCCTGCTACACTAGTCCTACCTGCCCATTTCTATCGAAAACCTGTCCTACCCACGTACCTGTCTAACTGTTTCTTAAACGTTGGGATAGTCCCAGCATTGAATTACATTGAATGGTAGACTTGGTGTATCTGTGGAACTCTCTGCCACAGAAGGTAGTTGAGGCCGGTTCATTGGCTATATTTCAGAGGGAGTTAGATGTGGCCCTTGTGGCTAAAGGGATCAGGGGGTATGGAGAGAAGGCAGGTATGGGATACTGAGTTGGATGATCAGCCATGATCATATTGAATGGTGGTGCAGGCTCGAAGGGCCGAATGGCCTACTCCTGCACCTATTTTCTATGTTTCTGTTTCTATGAATGGCGGTGCAGGCTCGAAGGGCCGAATGGCCTACTCCTGCACCTATTTTCTATGTTTCTATGAATGGCGGTGCTGGCTCGAAGGGCCGAATGGCCTACTCCTGCACCTATTTTCTATGTTTCTATGTTTCTATGAATGGCGGTGCTGGCTCGAAGGGCCGAATGACCTACTCCTGCACCTATTTTCTATGTTTCTATGTTTCTATGAATGGCGGTGCTGGCTCGAAGGGCCGAATGGCCTACTCCTGCTCCGATTTTCCATGCTTCTATAGACACAAAAAAGCTGGTGTAACTCAGCGGGACAGGCAGCATCTCTGGAGAGAAGGAATGGGTGACGTTTCGGGTCGAGACCCTTCTTCAGACTGAGAGTCGGGGGAGAGGGAGTCTAGAGACATGAAAAGGTACTCAGAGGAGGAGGAGGAACAAAAACGTATAAACTTAAACTAGAACTTTAAATAAAAAATAATTTAAACAGTTAATTTAAAGAAAGGCACACAGAGTGGAAACAGGCCCTTCGGCCCAGCTTGCCCACACCGGCCAACATGTCCCAGCTACACTAGTCCCACCTGCCCGCGTTTGGTCCATATCCCTCCAAACCTGTCCTATCCATCAGTCTGAAGAAGGGTCTCAACCTGAAACGTCACCCATTGTTTGTTTCCAGAGATGCTGCCTGACCCGCCGAGTTACTCCAGCATTTTGTGTCTATCTTTGGTTTAAACCAGCATCTGCAGTTCCTTCCTACACTATCCATGTACCTGTCGAACAGTTTTTTAAACGTTGGGATAGTCCCAGCCTCAACTACCTCCTCTGGCAGCTCGTTCCATACACCCACCACCCTTTGTGTGAAAAAGTTACTTCTCAGATTCCTATTAAACCTTTCTCCCCTTCACCTTAAACCTATGTCCGCTGGTCCTCGATTTACCAAACTCTGGGCAAGAGGCTACCTGATCTAATTCTCTCATGACTTAATACACAATGGGTCGATGGAGGAGCGATTGGGAAATAATTCGAGAAATTCGAGATTAGGACATAATTCGAGAAATGTGTGAATCGAGAATCCTTCTAAAGAGTTAGTACAGGTTTTAAAGTAGGCATATCAGCTGGAAAGCATGAGGAAAGGGTCTGAAGAAGGGTCTCGACCAGAAACGTTGCCTATTTCCTTCGCTCCATAGATACTGCCTCACCCACTGAGTTTTCCAGCAGTTTTGTCTACCACAGGTTTTAAAGGGTTACTTCGAAAGAGTTAGTACAGGTTTTGTGTACAGTTTTGGTCTCCTAATTTGAGGAAGGACATCCTTGTGATTGAGGCAGTGCAGCGTAGGTTCACGAGATTGATCCCTGGGATGGCGGGACTGTCATATGAGGAAAGATTGAAAAGACTAGGCTTGTATTCACTGGGGTTTAGAAGGATGAGGGGGATCTTATAGAAACATATAAAATGATAAAAGGACTGGACAAGCTAGATGCAGGAAAAATGTTCCCAATGTTGGGCGAGCCCAGAACCAGGGGCCACACACAGTCTTAGAATAACGGGGAGGCCATTTAAGACTGAGGTGAGAAAAAACTTTTTCCACCCAGAGGGTTGTGAATTTGTGGAATTCCCTGCCACAGAGGGCAGTGGAGGCCAAGTCACTGGATGGATTTAAGAGAGAGTTAGATAGAGCTCTAGGGGCTAGTGGAATCAGGGGATATGGGGAGAAGGCAGGCACGGGTTATTGATAGGGGATCACAATGAATCTGGCTCGAAGGGCTGAATGGCCTCCTCCTGCACCTGTTGCCTATGTTTAATGGGCCCCCACACTCCCTAAACCTCCTTTTAAAAACATTACTGTGATACATTCTCAGCCACAACGACACGGGGACCTCTGTTAGAGATCACATTTGTACACAGTGTAACTTTAGCTCTCACCAACTAGCGCGCAGTCCTTGTCCCACTTGTTACAGCAGCAAATGTCTGTCCGTCTCAGACCCGTCTCTTGTGTCTCTTGGCTTGGCTGCTCTTCAGGGCGTCACCGACTTGCAACTGCGAGTGTTTCCGTTGAGTAAGAAGATCGAGTCACACTTCTGCTGTGAAACAGACACAGAAACACACACACACACACACACACCTACTCGGCCTCTGGCAACTCCTACAGTGTGACTGCCCTCTGCATTCACCACCAACCCATTCACAACGTGGGCAGCCCCAGCTGGCTCCACCTTCCCGAGAAAATACCTGTCGATGCACACACAGTCTGGGAAGAAATGCATTCACTTGGACCTGTCTACTGTGCAATGTTGTAGAGAGATGTCCCCTGCAGGCAATAAGCTGAAGTAGCAACACTCTCACTTCACTAGGCTGTAGTTCCTCTCTCTTTCTCTCTCTCTTTTACACTCCCTCTCTCTCTCTCTCTATCATACACTCCCTCCTCTCACCCCCCTCCTCCTCTCTCTCTCCCCCCTCTTTGTCTCTCCCCCTCTCTCCCCCTCCTCCTCTCTCCCCCTCTCCCCCCTCCTCCTCTCTCCCCCCTCCCCCCTGTCTCCCCCTCCTCTCTCCCCCTCCTCTCTCCCCCTTCTCTCTCTTTCTCCCTCCTCTCTCTCCCCCCTCTCCTCTCTCTCCCCCTCTCTCTCTCTTACACTCCCTCTCTCCCCCTTCCTCTCCCCCTCTCTCAACCCCCCTCCTCTCCCTACCCCCTCCCCACCCCTCTCTCTCTTTTCCCCTCTCACTTCCCGTTTTGCCCGTGACCACTGAAATGTTCCCCTAATTTGGTCGCCCATTTAAAACTACAAGCTCGCAAAGCAAATTTGTTTGGGGAGAAGCATTGCGGAGGAATGCAGTGTAGGTTGGGACTTGTAAAATGGATCGCCTCGTCCGGGCTTGCACTGTGGGGTTGTGACGAATTCTGGTTACCCTAATGTTAGCGGCTGTGTGGCGTGTAAGCTCAGGTCTATGGCCTAACCACCACTGGCAGCTTGTGTGGACTGTGCATGTTGTAATGTGCTTACTGAGGGAGGAAGGGCAATGGAAGTCAAAACAAGGAACTGCAGATGCTGGCTAATACATAGGACACAAATAGCTGGGGTTGACCTGAGTGGATCAGGCAGCATCTCTGGAGAAGGTGTTGCAAAGAACCGCAGATGCTGGTTTAAATCGAAGATAGACACAAAGTGCTGGAGTAACTCAATGGAGAGAAGGAATGGGTGATGTTTCAAGTCTGAAGAAGGGTCTCGACCAGAAACGGCACCCATTTCTTTCCTCCAGAGATGTGCCTGTCCCGTGGAGTTACTCCAGCGTTTTGTATCCAGCATCTCAGGAGAACTGATCAGTCTGCAGGAGGATCCCGACCCGAAACGTCACCTCAGTCCCAGAGTCATGCAGTGTGCAAACAGGCCCACAATGGCCAACATGTCCCATCCACACCAGTCCCACCTGCCTGCACCTGGCCCTATCACTCTCCTATCCATACACCTGTCTAACCGCTTCTTAAACATTGCAACAGTCCCAGCCTCAACTACCTCCTCCGGCAACTTGTTCCATACACCCACCACCTTATGTGTGGAAAAAGTTACCCCTCAGATTCCTATAAATCTTTCCCCCTTTACCTTAAACCTATGTCCCTGGGCAGGAGAATCTGCATCTACCGAATCTGTTCATCTGATGATTTAATACATCATGTTCTCCACAGATGCTGCCAGACCGGCTGAGTTACTCCAGCCTCTTTGTAATGTTCAATGGAATTACAATATCTCCAATTCTGGTAGTGCAGAGACTTGTGGACACAGCCCAGACCATCGCACAAACCAACTTCCCTTCCATCGACTCCATCTACACCTCACGCTGCCTCGGCGAGGCCAGCAGCATCATCAAGGACCAGTCTCACCCCCCAGTCACTCCTTCTTCTCCCCTCCCCCATCAGGCAAGAGGTACAGAAGTGTGAAAACGCACACACACACCTCCAGATTCAAGGGACAGTTCTTCCCCAGCTTTTATCATGCAACTGATATCCAATCAACTTGTCCTGTCACCAACTACAGAGCAGTCCTAGAAACCTAGAAACAGAAAATAGGTGCAGGAGTAGGCCATTCGGCCCTTCGAGCCTGCACCGCCATTCAATATGATCATGGCTGATCATCCAACTCAGTATCCTGTACCTGCCTTCTCTCCATACCCCCTGATCCCTTTAGCCACAAGGGCCACATCTAACTCCCTCTTAAATATAGCCAATGAACTGTGGCCTCAACTACCTTCTGTGGCAGAGAATTCCACAGATTCACCACTCTCTGTGTGAAAAATGTTTTTCTCAATTCGGCCCTAAAAGATTTCCCCCTTATCCTTAAACTGTGTGACCCCTTGTCCTGGACTTCCCCAACATCGGGAACAACCTTCCTGCATCTAGCCTGTCCAACCCCTTAAGAATTTTGTAAGTTTCTATAAGATCCCCCATCAATCTTCTAAATTCTAGCGAGTACAAGCCGAGTCTATCCAGTCCTGAGCCTACTATCTACTGTCCCTCATTGGAGACCCTCGGACTATCCTTGATCGGACTTTACTGGCTTTATCTTGCACTAAACCTTTGTCGTGTATCTGTACACTGTAGATGGCTTGATTGTAATCAAGTATAAGCATAGAAACATAGAAAATAGGTGCAGGAGTAGGCCATTCGGCCCTTCGAGCCTGCACCGCCATTCAATATGATCATGGCTGATCATCCAACTCAGTATCCTGTACCTGCCTTCTCTCCATACCCCCTGATCCCTTTAGCCACAAGGGCCACATCTAACTCCCTCTTAAATATAGCCAATGAACTGTGTGGCCTCAACTACCTTCTGTGGCAGAGAATTCCACAGATTCACCACTCTCTGTGTGAGAAAAATGTTTTCCTCATCTCGGTCCTAAAAGATTTCCCCCTTATCCTTAAACAGTGTGACCCCTTGTTCTGCAGTAATCATTTGCTCGCTGGTTAGCGAGCTTTTCACTGCACCTTGCTGCACGTGACAATAAACTAAGCTAAAACTATTTACAAGGTCGTTAAGATGGCTTCAAAAGCAGGCGAGTTGTTCATAGAATCACACAGACGAGGCTATGATACCATACACTGCACATCATGCACTGATTGGGAGTATTTCCTGATCCTCTGTCAATCAATCAATCAATCAATCAATCAACCTTTATTGTCATCTTGCAAGCAACAGTAAGTACAGTGCAAAATGAAAAGACGTTTCCCAGGGAATACCGGAGCATCGCACATGAAATTTAAAACATTTCACACATAACAACACTGAAAACAATCCAGTCCCTGATGGAACAGTATAAATAGTTAAAAGCAGGTAAAACACAACGTTAAAATACAATAAACCAATCATAAAAATGTCCGAGGCAGCTGATTTGAGTGGCCAGTGCCAGTTATTAAAGTGTCCGTGCCAAGCCGCAGAATTAGGTGCCTGTGAGTACAGAGTGACTGTTTAGCAGCCTCACAGCCTGTGGTAGGAAGCTGTTTAGCAGTCTTGTAGTCCGGGCTTTGATGCTTCGATATCTCTTGCCTGATGGCAGGAGATCCAGGTGTATGTGGAGGGGATGCAGTTTGTCCTTAGCAATTCTATGAGCTTTTTTCAGACAGCGGCTCTGGAACAGTTCTTGTACCGAGGGTAGGGAGACGCCAATGATCCTCTCTGCTCCCCTCACTACCCTCTACAGAGCCTTCCTGTCCGAGCAGTTGCAGGTGGAGTACCACGTATTTATGCAGTACGTGAGTACAGACTCCACCGTACCCCTGTAGAAAGTCCTGAGGATGTTGGTGGGGAGTGAGGCCTGTTTTAGTTTCCTCAGGAAGTGCAGTCGCTGATGGGCCCGTTTGACGGTCCCAGTGGTGTTCCTGGACCAGGTGAGGCTGTCTGTAATTTGCACACCGAGGAACTTTATGCTCTCCACTCTCTCCACTGTGGTGCCACTGATGTTGAGGGGTGTATGCTTTGGCTGCGCCCTCCTGAAGTCGACAACCATCTCCTTCGTTTTGTCGACATTTAATTCTAGATTATTTTTGCCGCACCAGTCCACTAGTTGTTTTACTTCCTCCCTGTACATTGATTCGTCATCTCCGCTGATGAGTCCCACCACTGTTGTGTCATCCGCGAATTTGATGATCTTATTGTCCCTGAATCTGGCAGCACAGTCATGTGTGAGCAATGTGAACAACAGCGGGCTGAGCACACAGCCTTGAGGGGGGCCGGTGCTCAGCGTGATCGAGCCTGAAGTGTTCTTGCCAACACGGACTGACTGCGGTCTCTCTGTCAGAAAGTCCAAGATCCAGTGACACAGGGTGGTGTTGAGGCCCAGCAGGGTTAGTTTCTCCACAAGTCTCTGTGGGATGATGGTGTTAAACGCTGAGCTGAAGTCAATGTACAGGATTCTGGCGTATGTGTTTTTGTTTTCCAGATGCGCGAGTACTGTGTGCAGTGTGGTAGAGATGGCATCCTCTGTAGAACGGTTGGGGCGATAGGCAAACTGGAGGGGGTCTAACGATGAGGGGAGGCTGGCAGTAATGTGTTGTTTCACCAGGCGTTCAAAACACTTCATTATTATTGGGGTCAGGGCGACAGGGCAGTAGTCATGTGTCCTGTGATGCTGATCTCTCAAAATAAAACTCGAGGGGGTGACTGTTCACTTCCTCTTGTGGATTGCAATATTCTTAGTGGCTGAATAAGGTCATAAAAACATGAGATTTGAAATGGACATAGCAAAGGATGTAGATGATGGAATCCGGAGCAAAGGAAAAACAAAACTGCTGGAGTAACTCAGCAGGTCAGGCAGCATCTGTGGAGGGAAATGGACAGTCGACGTTTCGGATCGGGACTGTTGGAGAGTGTGTATGAAAAGGACACAAAGTGCTGGAGTAACTCAGCGGGTCAGGCAGTATCCTTGAAGAACACGGATAGGTGACGTTTCGGGTCGAGACATTCGCTGCCTGACCCGCTGACTTTATGTTCATTTGTATATGACCCGACATTCGCAATTCTTTGTTTCTACACTTGGGAAAAAGTGAGCTCTTGCCAAACCCTTTCCCCACACCTCATTTTACCGGCTATCTCTGCTATACTCAGGATGGCGCAGCCTTGCAGCGCCAGAGACCTGGGTTCAACTGCGGGTGCTGTCTGTATGGAGTTTGTACATTCTCCCTGTGACCTGGTGGGTTTTCTCTGGGTACTCCGGTTTCCTCCCACAATTGAAAGACACACAGGTTTGTAGGTTAATTTTACTTCGGAGTCACGTGAGTGGCTACGTGAAGAAGCCCGCCAGGCGCATGCGTGTCATTGCGCTACATGTCCACAGTGCTGCTAGTGAAGCTGGCTGGGGAAGACAGCTGAGTCGCAGGCAGCCGGCAGCAGCAGCCAAAGGAACGTTTATCTCCCGTTATAAGGAGAGCAGTGCCGACTTTTGGCCTCGCGCCGGCCAGAACACCACGGCCGGGCGGGAGACCATTCAAATAATAATAATAATAATAAATTTTATTTAATGGGCGCCTTTCATACATCTCAAGGACACCTTACATAGTAATCAGAATAAAAACATATAATCGGAATAAAACAAGTAATTAAAGACATCACAGTGACACAAATTAAAAACAGAATTCAATCCAAAAACAGAAAATCAAAAACACAGTGTGAAAAGAGAGCAGCGGCAGCCAAAGCGTGCCAGCGTCCACTCTCTCTTCACGGCAGCCATCTTGGACACAGACCTACAAGACTACAATTAGACCAAAAAAAAAAAAATCATCCCCCCACAGTGGATAGCACTGTGGAGGAAGGCACAATGTCCAGTCCCCACCCCATGATCACCCCAAAGTCAGGCCTATTGAGGCCACCGCAATTGCCTGTACGGAGGCCCGATGTCCCTGGCCGTTCTCACCGGGTGGTCTTGCCCCAGCGTCGGGAGAGTCCTTTCGGCGGCTGGGCCACTTGGAACGGCCGCTTCTTGGTTGGAGCCCGCGGCTGCCGAAGCCGACAAGGCCGCGCCGGTTTGGCGCTCCTAGGCTCCAGATGAAAAAGTCGGCGCCCGCTCTCCGCACTGCCGCCTTGCCGCCTCTACGCACGCCGTCTCTCCGCACGCCGCCTCTCCGCTCCGCAAACCCGCAGCCCGGAGATGTTGCTCACGGCGGTCCATCTCGCCAGAGCTCCAGCGCGGCGACCCAGGCAAGGCATCGCCCGCTCCGCTCCGCTCCAGCGCTCCAATGCTGTGCCGCCACCCAGGCCGAGGTGCTGGGTGGTTCCCGCCAAGAAACGGCGCTCCAAGCCCGCTGGTAGGCCACGAGGACGGGTCGACGGGCAGCCCGGAAAAAAGGCTGCCACACCGACCAGGTAGGGACCTATAAATAAAGTAACACCTACCCCCCCACATTAAAAGACCATATCCCCTACAAACAAAAAAACAGGACTCACTAAAAACTATTAAAAAAAACGAATTTAAGACGGACGGCTGCTGGCTAGCAGCCGTTCACCAAGATGGCTCCTCCTCCTCATGGGGCCGTTGACTTGACCAGTCATTAACGGCAGCAGACGGGGTAGAATGCCGCTCACCCGTAGCAACGATTTAAACTTGGACCTGCAGGTAAGAGCTGCGGTCTTTTTTTTTTTGCATTTCTATGCTGATTGCAGGTGCAGAAACAACGGGCTGCGACAAAGCTGGTGGGCTAGATGGAATCAGCTGTGCCAGATGTCCTCCACACCGGCCATATCCACTCCACGGAAGGACAGTAAGGGGCAGTACCTCTTTAAGGGCTGCACAGTGCTTCTACCTCATCAGAAGGAAGCACTGCGGGTCAGTTCTGGGCTGACCTGGAAGAGGGGTCCGCAGTAGAAAGTGTGCAAGGGGATGCAGGAACAAGAGAACCTACTGGAACCTATCACTCCCACGCACCCACCAGCAAAACTGGTGAAAGCTCGAAGGACCGGTACTCAAAAACATGAGTCTTTTAGGCCATGGCCCAGACCGGCCTTCTCGGAAGATGCGGGACCTCCAACGCAAACCAACCGTAAATCCAGACCCCAGCGCTACAACAGCGAAGAACCTACAAAAAGGTAAACCTGCCACTGCTAACTATGGAGGTAGGTGGGTCTGGTTCCCTACAAACAGTGGGCACGGAGATTGGGTGGAGATAACACTCTCTTCTGAATGCATGGAGCATGATAACAACCGATATCTACATCTTAAGCAGTATCCAGGGATATACAATAGAGTTTATACACAAGTACAGCCCTCCAGTTCAACATATACTGAACCGAATGTTCGTGCTCTCTGATAAAAGAAATCAAAAGCGCAAGCTGAACTGAAGCGGCTTTACATAAAAGGTGTAATTGAGAAAACTCACCATTAAAATTCGTGTCCGATATACAAACAAAAAGATGATGGTCATCGCATCATCATAGATCTGACAAAATAGATACCTTTGTTACTGCTTAACAATTAATTCCCAAAGGTTACTTCAATGGCCAGCATCATTTTTAAAGATGCTTACTATTCAGTGCCTATACGAGGTGACCACAGATGTTACTTAAATTCAACTGGATGGGACAACTCTAGCAGTATAAAGCACTACCAAATGGGTTATCATCAGCCCAGGCTGTTCACAAAATTTTTTGAAACCAGCCCAAGCGTTTCTACGGAAACGTATACTCATGGTCATGGCATATTTAGATGACATACTCATTATGTGCAAAAACTTTGGAATTGGCCAAACAAACTGTAACAGCCACAAAAAAGTTATTTGGGGAACTGGGATTCATTTCATCCAGTTAAATCTAAACTAATGTCTTCCACTACTATGGACTACCTGGGGTTTCACCATTGACTCAGTTCACATGTCGGTGACTCTGCCTAAAGGAAAGGCTACAGATTTAATAGAGGCTTATAAAAACCTCACTGACATCAGCAAACCATCCATCAGATTGGTAGCCAAAGTAATTGGCATAATGATGGCTGCCTTTCCAGCCACACAATTTGGACCTCTACATTACCAAAACATACAGAGAACAAGCACTCTAAATTATGCAGGTCACTTTGACAGATCTGTGAAACTACCAATCAGGCTAAAATGGAACTAAAATGGTGGATAGATAACTCTGGCCTTGTTCCTATCCAAGCATTGTCAGTAACCTTTTCCATGGTACTACAAACTGATGCCAGTACAATTGGTGCGGAGTCACCAATACCAATACCACCGTGGTAGCATACATTAACCACAGGGTGGAAACAAATCGACATCATGTGACAATCTGGCCATACAAATTGGCAATGGTGTCTCCAGAAAGATATTTGGATATCAACCACTTATCTACCAGGAAGACTAAATTCAGTGGCAGACACCAGGTCCCAGTTATCAAGTTATGTTACACAGGAACCAGACCCTGGGGCAGCGGCGACAGATGCATTTTTCGCTGCATTGGAGGGGAGGGGAAATTGTTTATTTACGCATTCCCTCCTTTCCTGCCTCATCAGTCGGGTATTAAGGAAATACAACAGACTCTGCATCTGGAATTGGTAGTACCCGATTGGCCTACACAACCATGGTTCCCAGAGGTATCAAACATGGAATCAGAGACATGAACATCCCATCTGTTCTGGAATATCTGGCAGGCCTCCACTACGATGAGGGGCTCAGTTACAGTGCCATCAACTGCGCCAGAAGTGCCCTATCGACTTACCTATGGCAGGGGACAGACCACTACACTGTTGGGACTGACCCACTGGTACAAAGCCTATGAGGAGTACCAGATACTCCCATATATGGGATGTGAGTATAATCCTGAAGATGCTCAGGAGTGGTCTCCAGCAACAGTTCAGTCCTTACACAGACTGACATTAAAACGGTCATGCTAATGGTATTGGTCACGGCACAGAGGATACAGTCACTGCAAAACAAGACTGGACAACATGACTTTCTCAACGGAAAATATTACGTTTCATATTTATGAGTTGGTAAGCAGAACAGAAAAAGGGATCAGCAGGCCTCTATATACAATTAGGTCATACCCAACAGATGACCTTCTGTGTATAATAAAACATCTGTCGTTACACATGGAGAAAACGAATATCCTAAGAGGCAATGAAAAGGCACATTTTTTATCAGCCACTAGCAACCACACCAAGAGTGACAGTCCAGACCATCTCAAGGTGGCTGAAACAGTTGCTAAACACAGGCTGGGGTGGATACTAAAATTTAAAAAATCTCTTTCCACCAGGGCTGCAGCTACATCGGCAGCGATACAGTTGGATGTACCAATGGACCAAATCCTCAAGGCAGCAGGATGGTCTGGAGGGGAAAAACATTCCAATTATTTGTAATAAACCAGTAATGAAACCTGGAACATTTGCAGAAACAATTTAAGTTCTGTAAATTAATTTAAACCCATATAAAGGGGTTATAAACTTGTGTTAAAAATGTTATGATTTCAATGTCGAACTCATGTCCAAATTATGTTAACACAATCCTCCCAACAGTCAAGGCAGACGTGATGCATGGACTCGTTCCACGGCATGAAATCAGAGCTTTAAAATCTTCACGTAGTCACTCACGTGACTCCGAAGTAAAATAGTAAGATTAAACGAGAACTTACCAGTTTGAAGTTTGATCTGTGAAGGTGATGTTACAATAGACAATAAGTGCAGGAGTAGAGGCCATTCGGCCCTTCCTTCGAGCCAGCACTGCCATTCAATGTGATCGTGGCTGATCATCCCCAATCAGTACCCCGTTCCTGCCTTCTCCCCATATCCCCTGACTCCGCTATCTTTAAGATTTGCGCCTGCATTGCTGACTCTTACAGTAAATGTTACACCCACCAGGCTGTGGTTTTCAACTTCTGCTCCTGCTGCAATGTTTTATCCATCGTCAGTGATATTTGTGAGGCCTCATTTCTCAACAGCTGGGCCGAGGAAAAAGTCTCTCCACTGCTGCTCCCTGTAATTTTTTCTGCAATTCGTGTGTGAGTGGGAGGGCCAAGGACAGTGTTGCAGTGGCTGTAGTTACTACCCTACATAGAGACAGCACCACAGCGGTAGAGTTGCTGCCTCACAGCGCCAGAGACCCGGGTTCCATGCTGTCCGTATGGAGCTTTTACATTCTCCCTACGACCTGCAAGGGTTTTCTCCGGGCGCTCCGGTTTCCTCCCACACTCCTAAGATGTAGTTTTGTAGGTTAATAGGCTTTGGTGAAAATTGTCCCTAAAGTGGAGGATAGCATTAGTGTTAAGCAGGGGTCTTCCAAACTATGGCCCGCGGGCCACATCTGGCCCACCACTAGATTTTATCCGGCCCGCAGCAAGCTCCGTGCGGCAGGCTATTTAGCGGGTTCTGTGGTGGCCTGGGAACTTACACGTCAGTTTGCCGTAGGTGATCACGTTTGGGGTTTGTGTGCAGTTGCTGACAGGTTACAGTCGATGGCCCCGGGGAGACAGTGAAGATCGGCAAAAGGGGCGGCATCAGTGAGCGGCCCTCAAAATATGCCAAATATATAATGTGGCCCTCATGCTGAAATGTTTGGAGACTCCTGGCGTAAAGGGGATAACTGGTTGGGGCAGGCTCCGCGCTGTATCAATCCACTAAAAGACAATCAGCAGTTGGTGGGGAAAGTTCAAGGAACAAGCCTGTGCAGCCTATGGGAGATATTCTTCACGTGAAACATAAGGTTGTGTTTACTGCCTCAAGCTGATGGAAGAAGCAAGGGAATTTCCCCCTCTTTATCACGTAATGAGCATCCAAAATAGTGGCCGAGTGGATCTTTCACCGGCAAGCAGGAGACTTTTGTCTATTCACATACAGGAACAGACAGCCAGAAGTACCGGAGTGAGAAATGGCTATCTAGTTGCACCAACTCTAGTGAGTAGTTTCCCAACTAAGTACTTATTCCCGACTCTAGCGAGTACATCTTGTCCCGTCTCTCTATCCCTCCCCCACTCAAGCTTCTCATTTTCACCCTACAAACAGCTATCAATGGCATTTCCTTTATCATTATTTTATTTGCATATCTTTCATTCAATGTTCTTTATCTCTCCACATCACCATCTATCTCGCTAGTTTCTCTTATCCCTAACCAGTCTAAAGAAGGGTCTCGACCCAAAACGTCACCCATTCCTTCTCTCCACAGATGCTGCCTGTCCCGCTGAGTTACTCTGGCTGCACTTAAGTAACTGTTCAAGAAGGAACTGCAGATGCTGGAAAATCGAAGGTACACAAAAATGCTGGAGAAACTCAGCGGGTGCAGCAGCATCTATGGAGCGAAGGAAATAGGTAACGTTTCGGTCCGAAACGTTACCTATTTCCTTCGCTCCATAGATGCTGCTGCACCCGCTGAGTTTCTCCAGCATTTTTGTGCACTTAAGTAACTGGTGTTTTATGTTCAATAGTGACCTCCAATGGAAGATGGTAGTAGTGTTCCAAAGGTTTTAGTGGCTCTCAGTCTGAAGGGTCTCTAGACCCTATTCCTTTTCTCCAGAGATGCTGCCTGACCTGCCAAGTTACTCCAGCTTTTTATGTCTTGGTTTCTCCCGTGGAATTTGAACTTTGCTTGGTCATTAAGGTATCTGCCATTTCTCAAAATTACTTTTACTGTGTTTGCCAAGAGCAGTATTCCTAACGAGATGCAAGTTCTATCTGACAGATTTGGGTGATTTTATGTTCTTAAAAAATAGCAGTCTATTGCTGTACATATAATTCTTCCAAATGCTTTTGAAACCCAGGATTGCAATATCCAGACAAAATACATATGAACTTTTCTTAACTTTTTAGAGGAAATAAAATAGTTTGAGGTTTATCATTGAAAATACTTATTCCCAATTGGAACAGGTTGGACAAATTCAATCAATTTTACATTCTAATGGCCTTGTTTTGAGAAACTGTAAACAGGCCCCTCAGCCCTCGCTGAGTCCGAACCGAACAGCGATTATCTCGTACACTAAAATGTTCTTACAAACCAGGGACAATTTATAATTGTTTTCATAGAAGCCAATTGACCTACAAACCTGCATGTCTTTGGAGTGTGGGAGGCCAGAGCACCTGGAGGAACCCACACGGTCACAGGGAGAATGTATAAATTCCATACGGACAGCACCCATGGTCAGGATCGAACCAGAATCTCTGATGCTGTAAGACAGCAACTCTACCACTGCACCACCCCTTGTTCTTTCAGGCTTACGATGGTCCCATGACCCAGCCAAACCTGGTACTAGAGTCAAATAACAAGTAATTTGAAGAAAATCAGTAAACAATTTCAAACTTTCAGATGACCAGAATATCTTTTGAGACAAGTGGGCATGCAAATTTAACAGCATCATATTCAGCATGGACATTGTGGGCCCAAGAGCTTGTTACTGTGCTGTAGTGTATCAATGTTCTAATAATGAATAATCATAGAAATATTAGTTAGCACAGAAACAGGCCCTTCAGCCCACCTCCACATCAGCCATCAAGTCCCTATCTACAATCATCCAGCATTTGATCAATAATCTAGCTTTGGTGATTCAAGTATGTAACCCATGACACTCACATGCCTGTTTTGAAAGTGATCTGAATAACATGGTCTGCCCATCAGACACCCAAGTATAATTAGAGCCTTGACGTCCAGGTTATTATCCTGGGAGGAGATAATGAGATGTTGGGTTTATTTAACCTGCTGATTTTGTTTGGAAATGGTGGAACTACTCAAGTTGTGTGCGAGAATGTGGATTCCTAAAGTGGTTAGATAAACTGCTCATTAGAGGATTAATTTTGTGCTCGGTTTAAGACTTAATCTACAAACACTTCTTCTCTCTCAGACGGTCAAATGCCATCCTGGCATCACCAGATCTGTCTTCCACAAGCAATGGCTTCAAGAAATGTCTTCAAAAAAAGTTTAATGGACTGAAAATACTCCTCCGCCATTGTTTAAGGCAGATTGTGGTCTGAACTGCCAGTTTAACAGCAGCAGAAATGAATAAAGAAAGACTGGAAATATGGTCAGATACAATGCTTTATTGCAACTCTCTGCATGCGAGAAACTGCAAAACCTCTGAAAACCAACATCTCTGCAAGTTGACAGCAGAGATGCGCATTTCACAGTCACCTTACAAATGAAAAGGAATTAAAATTACAAGTGCACAAGCCATTTTTTTAATATCAAGATAACACTAAATATCAGATCTCATTAAATAATTTGATGTTACAAGATGAGATGTTGTAGTTTGTTTTGGCTGTTTAGTTTTTTTTTGTATCATGGTCTTCCCCTACCCACCCCACCATCAACTCCAAAATTCTTGGAGGCCATGTTCCTGAAGAACCGTCTTGGCAAAATCTAGATAGTCATCACCGGATTGCAATGAGACCGACATCAATGAGTTTTTGAATCTTCTGGGCTATAACAGGATTCTTCAAATGGCTGGGGAAAATAGAAGGGAGAACATTAGTAGTGGGTACAATAGGAGAGCAATAAGCAGACTTGAGGCACAAGGAACTGCAGATGCTGGTTTACAAAAAAAAAGTGCTGGAGTAACTCAGGCCAGGCAGCATCTCTGACGACATGGGTAGGTGACATTTCAGATTGAGACGCGATCTGAAACCGTGCATGTCTCCCGAGATGCTGCCTGACCAGCTGAGATACTCCAGCACTTTGTATTTAATATCTTTCTTTCCACATTAAAGATTACAACACCATTATAAAATCGATCGAAATGAAATAATTCAGCACTTTAGAATAATAGCCAGTAATTAAACGAAGCATAATAAAAAGAGGCCCCAAACCCATCCAGGAAATTGAAAAGATGACATGGATATGCAGGGAATGGAGGGATTATGGATCATGTATTTGCAGGCAGATGAGACCAGTTTATTTCAGCACCATGATCAGCATGGATATTGTGGGCTGAAGGGCCTGATCCTGCATTGTATTGTTCTATGTACTGTGCCCTCCATAATGTTTGGGGCAGACCCATCATTTATTTATTTGCCTCTGTACTCCACAATTTGAGAATTGTAATAGAAAACAATCACATGTGGTTAAAGTGCACATTGTCAGATTTTAAATAAAGGCTTTATACATTTTGGTTTCACCATGTAGAAATTACAGCAATGTTTATACATATTCCCCCAATTTCAGGATACCATAATGTTTGGGACACAGCAATGTCATGTAAATGAAAGTAGTCATGTTCAATATTTTGTTGCACATCCCTTGCATGCAATGACCAGTGCTCTCTTTCTTCTTAATGATGTTCCAAACAGTTGATTTTGGTAAGCCTAAGGTTTGGCTGATGTCTCTAACAGTTTTATTCTTGTTTCTCAGTCTCATAATGGCTTCTTTGATTTCATTGGCACAACTTTGGTCCTCATGTTGATAAACAGCAATAAAGGTTTCCAAAGGTGATGGAAAGACTGGAGGAAAGACTAGGTGCTGAGATCTCTCTTATACCTGCATGAAGGAGGCAATTAAACCCACCTGAGCAATTACAAAAACCTGTGAAACCATGTGTCCCAATCATTATGGTGCCCTGAAATGGGGGGACTATGTATAAACACCACTGTAATTTCCACATAGTGAAACCAAAATGTATTTTTTTAAAAAGGCCTTTATTAAAATCTGACAGTGTGAACTTTAACATGTGATTTTATTCTATTACAAATCTCAAATTGTGGAGTACAGAGGCAAATAAATAAATGATGGGTCTTTGACCCACACATTATGGAGGGCACTATACATTAATTCACAACTTACTCGCTTAATGCCTGTGGGTCTTTCTGCATTTGCTCCAAGATCAGTCTCATTGCAGGGTCACTCATGATCTGCTGCACCTCTGGGTCACCCATAGCACGTCGTTTTACTTCCTCTGGAGTATCATTTCGGTTGTACTGTGTCATAAGGCATCGCTGGTAACCTTCGGAAGCTTCCTGTGGAAGTGGCAAACAAGATATTCTGTTAGGTCATCTTATCAACAGTAACCTCTGCCCGTCACATTCTCTGGGAAATTTAGTACAGCACCAGCACTGATTATTCATCCCCCTTTGTTTCAGAACTGTGCCCGATTATCAGGTCATACAGTACCCTCCATAATGTTTGGGACAAAGACCCATCATTTATTTGTTTACCTCTGCACTCCACAATTTGAGATTTAAGTACTTAAATGAGCAACCACAGTTCTGGAAAAAGGACTTGTGGACAGATGAGACAAAGAATAACTTATATCAGAGTGATGGCAAGAGCAAAGTATGGAGGCGAGAAGGACTGCCCAAGATCCAAAGCATACCATCTCATCTGTGAAACACGGTTATGGCCTGGGCATGTATAGCTGCTAAAGGTACTGGCTCACTTATCTTCATTGATGATACAACTGCTGATGGTAGTAGCATAATGAATTCTGAAGTGTAGAGACACATTCTATCTACTCAAGTTCAAACAAATGCCTCAAAACTCATTGATCACAGCAAGACAATGATCCCAAACATACTGCTAAAACAACAAAGGAGTTTTTCAACGCTAATAATGGTCAATTCTTGAGTGGCCAAGTCAATCACATGATCTGAACCTAATTGAGCATGCCGTTTATATGCTGAAGAGAAAACTGAAGGGGACTAGCCCCAAAAACAAGCATACGGTAAAGATGGCTGCAATACAGGCCTGGCAGAGCATCACCAGAGAAGACACCCAGCAACTGGTGATGTCCATGAACCGCAGACTTCAAGCAGTCATTGCATGCAAAGGATGTGCAACAAAATACTAAACGTGACTACTTTCATTTACATAACATTGCTGTGTCCCAAACATTATGGTGCCCTGAAATGGGGGGGGGGGGAAGGAACTATATATAAACACTGCTGTAATTTTTACATGGTGAAACCAACATGTATAAAAATTGCCTTTATTAAAATCTGACAATGTGCACTTTAACCACATGTGATATTTTTTCTGTTACAAATCTCAAATTGTGGAGTACAGAGGCAAATAAATAAATGATAGGTCTTCGTCTCAAACATTTAGGAGGAGCAGATTTAGGCCATTCGGCCCATCAAGTCTCCCCATAACCCCCGACACCCACACCAATCGAGAATCTATCGGTCTTAAAAATATCCATTGACTTGGCCTCCACAGCCGTCCGTGGCAAAGAATTCCACAGATTCGCCACATTCTGACTAAATAAATTCCTCATCTCCTTCTTAAAGGAATGACCTTTAATTCTGAGGCCATGACCTCTAGTCCTAGACTCTCCCACTAGTGGAAACATCCTTTCTACATCCACTCTATCCAAGTCTTTCGCTATCCGGTAGGTTTCAATGAGGTCCCCCCCCTCATCCTTCCAAACCCCAGCGAGTACAGGCCCAGTGCCGTCAAAAGCTCATCATATGTATCCGTTTGGCTGGACCAACAGAGGTCACGGCTTCAAAGAGTAGTTGAACAGCACTAGGCCGCTGGGGGAGCAGAGATAGCAGCAGCAAAGTCAGCCTGTGAACAGATCCATCGTCTCCAGCCGGAAGTCCAGAAGGACAAATTCGTTCTGCCGCAGAAGCTCTGATGAGGAAGAGATCAGCCACATCACCCGGCCTAGGCACCACATTTTCCATGTAAAGTATGCACTCTATATTGGCAATTTCAAACTCCACTCATATCTTGAAAATTGATTTTGAAAGTTTCAAATGCTCACCATATTACACCTGCCCATACATTGCAGCACCTCCCGCCTGTCAAAATGTAGATTTTAACTAGTCCACTCACTTCGCAATCAGGTTTGCTCTTATTTTGAGAAATCCAGTTAACTTCTCGCATACATTCTCCCCTCTTCCCTCCCCAGAATAGTCAAAGCTATCTTGGTACCCAAAGCTGGGGAGGTTTCTCACTACAGGAACACAGAAGAGGAAATATGGATATTTTAGCCATACCTTGGAGTTAGAATCCAGTTCAAGTGCTTTCTGGTAAACATCCACGGCTTTAGAGAAATCCTTCAAGGCCTCCAGGGCTGCACCTTTCCTTGTGTAGCCCTTGACTACAAAAAACAAGCGTGATCAAAAATAAAACTCACTTGTAATACTCATTGCCATTAAAAGCAGTCGTCTTTTCCAATCAGAAAACATAATTTATTTAATCCTTTCCTTCATTGAACACGAATTAAAAGCACGTGAAAACCCCATTCTTGCACCAGAATTCTGACCAACTCTCTGCTTGCTCAGCATAGCTTACCTTAAATATTATGTAGGTCTTATTAATCTTGTTTTAAAGACAGCCCACTCACTCAAGTAGGCTATGCTCATCACTCAATACCAAATATATTACATATCCCCCATAGCAAAGAGGAAAGATCTTAGATGCCAAGTATATAAATGGGTCTAGATAAACTGTACTTGCAAGGATCATGGACACCCACATGGCACTTCCACACCAATTAGATGGTTTATAATTCTATACTGTAGTGGAAACATGGAAGAGCGTTCAATATAGTCCAAACCATTCTGCTGAGGTGATTATTACATTGAGGGCAGAAGATTTAAAATACTTCAGCTACTGAGGAGTGCCAAATACATACATACATGTCAAGGTAGTTGGGGCCACAGTTTATGAACAAAGGTTGGAGGTACCCTCAGGCAGAAGGTACTGGAGCATCAGCTCCCGTACCACCAGACACTCAAACAGCTTTTCCCCCCAGGCAATCAGGTTGCTGAACCAACCAGCCCTGAAACTCACCTGAACTGGACTGTCTATAATTTAATGTTTAAGAAGGAACTGCAGATGCTGGAAAATCAAAGGTAGACAAAAATGGGTGGGCGGCACGACCGACGTTGCAGCGGCCTCTGCAGTCTGTCTGTGTATTTTTTATTTTTTTGTCCTGTTGAGGGTTTAGTTTGTAGTGGGTTTTTAAATGTGTATGTGTGGGGGGTGGGGGAAACTTTTAAATCTCTTCCCTGCATGGAGACCCGACCTTTTCCCTGTCGGGTCTCTGTTGCCGTTGGGGCCTAGCGCCGTGGAGCGGCCTCAAACCGGAGCGACCTGGGGGCTGAAGTCACGGAGCCTGTGGAGCTGGGGAGCTGCGGACCTACCGCTGTGGACCTACCTCCGTGGAGCTAGCCAGCTTCGGAGCGTGGAGAGCTGCGGCGGCGAGCTGCTGCGACCCGACTCAGGTGGATGGTGACATCGGGAGCTCGTGGGTCCCCGGTGGGAGACTGCTTTGCGGGGCACTGACAACGGCGACTTCTCCCGCCCGAATTGCGGGGTTGAGAGTGACCTGGAGCGGGGCCTTACAACGCCCGGCGCGGCTGTAAATTGCCGCGGACTTGCTAGCGCCCGCCTGGGGCTCTAACATCAAGACCCGGGGCAGGGCCCTACATCGCCCGGCGTGGCTTTGAGTGGCCGCGGACTTGCTAGCGCCCGCCGGGGGCTTTGACCTCGACTTCGGGAGAGGAATGGAGAGCAGGGGAGAGACAAGTTTTGCCTTCCATCACAGTGAGGAGGACTCACTGTGATGGATGTTTATGTGAATTGTGTTGGTGTGTGTCTTGGTTCTTTTTTTGTATGGCTGCAGAAACCAAATTTCGTTTGAACCTCATGTGAGGTTCAAATGACAAATAAAAGGTATTGCATTGTATTGAAAATGCTGGAGAAACTCAGCAGGCGAGGCAGGGTTTCGGCCCGAAACGTTGCCCATTTTCTTCGCTCCATAGATGCTGCTGCACCCGCTGAGTTTCTCCAGCATTTTTGTGTACGTTCGATTTAACAGCATCTGCAGTTCCTTCTTAAACAAAGTGTGTCGGGTAATAGGCGGACACAGGTGAAGGTTGGAACAAAGGCTAGCGATAACCAGCATCACCATTCCCTTGCAAGGAAACAGGACAATGATCCCAGAACACAACAGCTACTCACTGAATGTGGGTTCGAGGCGGATGCAGTCCTCACAATCCTGTCGAAACAGAAAGTGAAATGATTTGATATTGTGATTTGCACATGAACACAGGTGGAATTAAATTCCAAGAAAATGTAATTTATTCACTTCCATTGATTGAGAAATACGAATTACTTAAAATTCCACACATGCATTTCTTTTAAACATTCAAACAAAAAGGAAGCTTTGTTTGTGATTACAATGACATACGGAAAGAGGATTTCTGCACTATTCCCAGTGGTTGTGTTTGGTTATAACTTGACTCACAAGATCAGCTACAGCCACACAAATTTAGCTGTGGCTGAGGAATTGTTCCCATGGCTAAATGGTATTTATTGATCAAAAGTTGCAACATTGGAAGTGCCTACATGACAAATTTTCCGTCCAATTGCAGACACCCACCAATATCCACTCTTCATTGGTGTTCAATAAGGCAGAAAGCAGCAGCTTGTGAGGCAGTTCCATTAAGACAGAAAATCCATCATACTGTCAAAGTTGATTACAACTTTATAGCAAGCACTCGTAAGCCAGTGGGGGGTGAAATCCCTCAAGTGTAGGGTGCTGTTTTCTTCCAATAAAGGATCAACTTTAAAAACAGCTGTTTCTTTTCCTCTATTCTTCTGTGACCTTGATATCAGTTTCCTGAAGCTCACTCTCCAACTACAAGAGTAGAACATTTAAGTGTTTGATCTTTTAAAACTGATACAACTGAGAAATTGAATGCATCAGCTTTCCAGCATTACATATTTATCATCTTAATCTGTGGAGTCCAAACCAAAGCCATTATTCCTAATTCACATGCACACCTGTTCTTCAAAACTTAAATGGACAATTAAAAACTATGAATCCCACATCGCCATCTCAGATCTAACAGTAATCAGACTGCTTTTTCTCTTCTGCAATTCGCACCGACTCACTATGTGGAATCTACTGTAGAGAAACAAAATAAATCCCTAGACCTATTTTTATGGAGCAAATGTTGCCTCATATTCTGATCACCTTTCCCATCCTGTTCCAGGTACTTATGTTTTTCTTCATTATGCATTCAGAATGGTACTGGAAAGGCTTCAAAATTATAAAATCAGCCATCATAGCAATGAAATTGCACTCCTGTGCAAAACATATTTTCATAATTGCCTGCGATTAGGTATTTTATGAAGGCCTCCTACATTTAAAACAGTTTCCTTGTACCCAATTTATAAATCCCTTTCACAACTAAAGATAAACCAAGTATTAAACTATAACCTGTCTAACCTGCATTATTCTGATGCACAGCTAGTATTACTCTGAAGCATATTAGCAATCTACTAGTGGACAACTGCGGATAAGCAAGGAGAAGCATTCCTTTAAAAAAATATTACCTTTAGAGCTAGCTGGAATTCTAAGAGCTTGGTATAACAGGCAGCTCGATTGCTATAGAGTTTAGCATCATCAGGATTACGTTTAATAGCTTCTGAGTAATGCTTCATAGCCTCTGGGTAAACACCTGTGAGAGAATCATCCATGTTAGATGCCATATACACAGAAGCAAATGCACAAAATTTATTAGATCTTAAGAAAAAATCTCAGGCTTAATATTGCTTAGGCATCATCCACTTCCATGCTGAAAAAAAGGTTTCTGCATTTACAGGTAGCAGCTAATAAATACCAAATAAAGAATGTAGAAACAAAAAACTGCAGATGCTGATTTATACCAAAGATAGACAAAGAGTGCTGGAGTAACTCAGCGGGTCAGGCAGCATCTCTGGAGAAAAGGGTTGGGTAATGTTTCGGGTTGGGACCCTTCTTCACCCACATTTCAGGTTGGGGCTCTTCTTCAGATTATTTTACCATTACTGGCAAAAAGTTGTATCTGCTTTTCATCCCTTGCACTTAAGAGTTTCAAGTAATTGGAGTGGAGATCTCATAGCCCTGGGGATCACTGAACGAATATTGCACAGAGTACCTCCTCATCTTCAATCTTGGCACGTTGCAGCCCAAGAGTCTTAATATCGAATTCAGCCGTTTCAGATAGACAATGTTTCTAGTTTGTGTCTGAAATGACCAGTTTTGATACAAGGCAAGTCAATATTGTTAAAGAAGGAACTGCAGATGCTGGAAAATCGAAGGTAGACAAAAATGCTAGAGAAACTCAGCGGGTGAGACAGCATCTATGAAGCGAAGGAAATAGGCGACGTTTCGGGTCTTGACCCCGAAACATCACCTATTTCCTTCGTTCCATAGATGCCGCCTCACCCGCTGAGTTTCTCCAGCATTTTTGTCTACAGTCGATATTGTTAACTCCGTTTTTTCCTCTCCAAGGATGCTGCCTGTTTTATACATTTCCAAAACTCAGTATTCTTGTTTGGTCCCAGTTTCCCTGCTCCCTGCAGGCAGGTGGGAAGAGATGGCCAGTGTGGGCAAGTTGTGCTGAAGGGCCCGTTTCAACACTGCAAAACTATGCTCCACCTCATCACTCAAGTTCTTTCAATTTATATCATGGTATATGGACACATTTATCTGTTTTGTAGTAAATGCCTACTATTTTCTGTGTGCTTAAGCAAAGCAAGAATTTCATTGTCCTATACAGGGACACATGACAATAAACTCACTTGAACTTCCCTTTCTTTACACGTCCTTCAGACACATCAGTAATGATTAACAAGCTTTTATCACCCACGCAGAAGGCATCAGCACCATCTAGATTCTCAGTTCAGTTTCAGTTTAGTTTATTGTCATGTGTACCGAGGTACAGTGAAAACATTCCCTTTGTTCTTTCACTCAACTTTTCGGCAACTTGAAGCATATCTCAGTTGCAATGAAAATCCATTGCTCTGCTCACCAGATGCTGCCTGACCTGCTGAGTATTTCATGCAAACTGCTTTTGTTCCAGATTTCCAGCAACTACCTTTTTTTGCTTTTAGATCTGCTGTGCCTATTTCCCTGTTTCTTCACTCAAAATAAAACACTTAAAGAAAACCAAGAATCTATTAAATTGAAAACTAAGATTTTTTCATAATAACAAAGGGAGACTGCTTCCACTTCCAAATTGGCAAGAAAGTGCCAAGTTGGAAACTTAAAAAAATCCCAGGGCATGCGATGACTTGGAAACTCTCTGAAAAAGGGTGGCAGAGCAATTGACAACATTTATGATATCTGTATGCTTTGTATAAACTCGTAAGTCATAGGAACAGAATTAGACCACTTAGCCGATTGAGTCTACTCCGGCATTCAATCATGGATATAACTTGACACACAATTGAAAATATACGGTTTAACTCCACAGATAAAGATCAAACGGGAATTAAATTAATTGGATGATTCCATCAAATAGCTCCAGGTGATATCTGGTATGTTAGGCCAAATAGTCCTCCCTTAAGCCAAGATTACAAAACTGTGTTAATATCACTACATCCCCACCAACACAATGTCTATCTTCGGTGTAAACCATCATCTGCAGTTCCTTCCTACACAATGTACATAGACTTGACCCTGGATTCCAGTCCCAATTTAAACTGCTTCAACTAAAAAACAATTTTACTTTATTCTCAAGATGCAAAAAGAATGACCTGTTCAACTAACTTGATATTTGGAGCAACATGTTCTTCAGCAGCTCCCTCTAGCGTTAAAGAATCCCTACTACGCGATTACTGCAACAAAACTTCAATATGTTTTGCAGCAGAAATGAGGTAACTATTAAACAGTGGAATTGATTGCACGTTTTCATCTGCATTGTAATACCATCAGAACCCAAATTTTAATTTGACATTACCATCCTGGAAGAATTCATTGCCTTTGCTTTTCTCTTCCAGAGCAAGTTCTGGATTAATGTACGCTGCCTTCTCCTCATCCTTCAGGATCTTCTCAGCCTGAAAAACAGCAGGTTATTTTGTAAGTTAGATCCCTGAGCTAAAGGTAAGCAGGTACAGGTCAATAAAGGACTCTTGTAACTGAGGAGCAGGCATACCAAGTGCAACAGTGCACTGGAAGTGAGACTCTCCCTGACAGCACAGTGGCACAGCTGAAGCTGCTGCCTTAGTGCCAGAGACCCCGCATTCAATCCTGGCCTTGGGTGTTAGTACGGAGTTTGTGCATTTACTTTAGTACGTTAGTTATTTTAGAGATCACATGTGGAAACAGGCACTTCGGCCCATACTGACCAGTGATCCCCGTACACTAGCACAATCCTACACAATAGTTTATAATTTACATGCTTGTAGGTTTTTGGTGTGTGGGAGGAAATCAGAGCAATCATAGAAAACCAATGAGGTCATGGGGAGAATGTGCAAACTCCGAAAAACAGCACCCATAGTCAGGATCGAACCTGGGTCTCTGGCGCTGTAAGGCAGTAACGCTACCGCCAGGTTTTGTGTGTGAATTGATCTCTAAATTGCTCCTGGTGTGTAGGGAGCGGATGGAAAAGTGGGAATTACATAGAACTAGTGTGAGCGGGTTGGTGTGGACTCTGCCTGCTGAAGGACCTGCTTCCACCCTGTATCTCTAAACTAAATCGATTTGAAACACCCTCTTACCCATTAAAAAAGCCGTGGGATGTAGCAGTGGAAAGAAAAAAAACTCCTAAGCCAAATCATGTAGCACAAAAAACAACTGCTGTAGTATTGATTCCCACATTATCTTTTTAAAGCTGCCCAACTTCAACACAACAGTGAAGATAAGAACAAAACGCTTACTTGGTGACATTTCTTTATGACCTCAGGAGTTCTTTGCTCTGCGAGGGATTTGTTGTAGTATTGAACGGCTTCTTTACATTTCCCTTGCTTAAAATAGGAGTTGCCAATTCGTGCATATGCTCTAAAAAGATGCAGGAGAATAAAATATTTTAATGGTTCACATTAAAATTTTAAAAATACTTGCATATTTGTTTGCATTTCCCACTATCACCCCCTGTCAATAAAAAACATCCAACCAATGTCAGTGTTCTCCCCCATGTCAAGATCTCTAGAATTAAGGCCCTTGTTACATTTAATCAGTGACATTGGGCAGGCCATATTGTTTGTACAGTGGACAATGAACTGTCAAAACCAACTCTTATTCCGTCATGGGAAAAGATTTGTTAGGAGGGCAGAGGTGCTCAGTGCTTCTCTGAATAAAGATAACAGATTTCAAGGGAGTTAGATTTAGCTCTAAGGGCTAAAAGAATCAAGGAATATGGAGAAAAAGCACGAACAGGGTACTGATTTTAGATGATCAGCCATGATCACATTGAATAGCAGCGCTGACTCGAAGGGCTGAATGGCTTACTCCTGCACCTATTTTTCTCTTTCTATGCAACATCTCCCTGGCTCCAAGGACTCTTTAATCCACGATTGCTAAGAAAAAGAACATTTAGAAAGGAACTTAAAGCCATGCACTTGGAGGGTTCAGAGGTCTTAATCAACAGAGTGGTCCACTTAACAAACAACTCCAACACGCAGTGTGTTTGCAGTTCCTGTAATGACCTTCATTAGCTTCCTCCAGTGGATGCAAGTCATCCTCAATTCAAAAACAAATGCCCAAGACAACACTTCCCTACAAAGTGCACCAATACCCAGTATCTAAAAATTGACAATCAGTGCAAGAAACACAGTGCCCTCCATAATGTTTGGGATCATTTATTTGTTTATTTGCCTCAGTACTCCACAATTTGAGATTTGTAATAGAAAAAAAATCACATGTGGTTAAATGCACATTGTCAGATTTTAATTAAGGCCATTTTTACACATTTTGGTTTCACCGTGTAGAAATTACAGCAGTGTTTATACATAGTCCCCCCATTTAGGGCACCATAATGTTTGGGACACAGCAATGTCATGTAAATGAAAGTAGTCACGTTTAGTATTTTGTTGCATTTCCTTGACATGCAATGACTGCTTGAAGTCTGCGATTCATGGACATCACCAGTTGCTGGGTGTCTTATCTGGTGATGTTCTGCCAGGCCTGTATTACAGCCATCTTTAGCTTATGCTTGTTTTGGGGGGCTAGTCCACTTCAGTTTTCTCACAATTGGGTTCAGATCGGGTGATTGACTTGGCCACTCAAGAATTGACCATTTTTTAGCTTTGGAAAAACTCCTTTGTTGCTTTAGCAATATGTTTGGGATCATTGTCTTGCTGTAGAATGAACCGCTGGCCAATGAGTTTTGAGGCATGTTTGAACTTGAGCAGATAGGATGTGTCTATAGACTTGAGAAATCATTATGCTACTACCATCAGCAGTTGTATCATCAATGAAGATAAGTGAGCCAGCACTTTCAGCCCCATACATGCCCAGGCTACGACACCCCCACCACCGTGTTTCACAGATGAGGTGGTATGCTTTGGATCTTGGGCAGTTCTTCTCTCCTCCATACTTTGCTCTTGCCATCATTCTGATATAAGTTAATCTTTGTTGCATCTGTCCACAAGACCTTTTTCCAGAACTGTGGTTGTTCTTTTAAGTACTTCTTGGCAAACTGTAGCCTGGCCATCCTATTTTTGCAGCTAACCAGTGGTTTGCATCTTGCAGTGTAGCCTCTGTATTTCTCTTCGTGAAGTCTTCTGCGGACAGTGGTCATTGACAAATCCACACCTGACCCCTGAAGAGTGTTTCTGATCTATCGGACAGGTGTTTGGGGATTTTTCTTTATTATAGAAATTATTTTTCTGTCACCAGCTGTGGAGGTCTTCCTTGGCCTGCCAGTCCCTTTGCAATTAGTAAGCTCACCAGTGCTCTCTTTCTTCTTAATGTTCCAAACAGTTTATTTTAATAAGCCCAAGGTTTGGCTGATATCGCTTAAGAGTTTTATTCTTGTTTCTCAGTCTCATAATGGCTTCTTTGACTTTAATTGGCACAACTTTGGTCCTCAAATTGATAAACAGCAATAAAGTTTCCAAAGGTAATGGAAAGACTGGAGGAAAGACTAGGTGCTGAGAGCTCTCTTATACCTGCATGAAGGAGGCAATTAAACACACCTGAGCAATTACAAACACCTGTGAAGCCATGTGCCCAAATATTATGGTGCCCTGAAATGGGGGGGGGGGGGGGGGGGGGGGGAAGGAACTATGTATAAACACTGCTGTAATTTCTACATGGTGAAACCAAAATGTATAAAAATACCCTTTAATAAAATCTGACAATGTGCACTTTAACCACATGTGATTTTATTCTATTACAAATCTCAAATTGTAGAGTACAGAGGCAAATAATTAAATAATGGGTCTTTGTCCCAAACATTATGGAGGGCACTGTATACAATGTGTTTAGATTATCATTATCATCAATTTTATAGATAAAATTTCGACTGCATTAATGGTCACTTACTTTGCAATTTGTCTGTAATCTTCACGGTTTTCTCTTCCCACTTCAACAGCTTTTTCACAGGTTTCACGGCATTTGTCAAATTCATCCTGCTCAAAGTACACAGCTGTGTAAAAAGAGCATGCATGCAGCTGATTCTCATGGAAGATTTTTTAAAATTAAAATAAGATGGATATAATTTTGTCCCCCAAGTCTTGGAATTTTAGACATGACACAATCTAATCAAGTGCACCAAGTAACTTGTTCCCGAGTTTCTATGATTGCTACTTTAAAACTGGTAAATGAACAAGTAAAATAAAATCCATCCCGCTTCAAGGAGCAAGTATCCAGTCACTTCCTCATTACGGAAGTTGAGAAGGGGTTGAATGCTCAAGAAACTTGCAGTAATTTCCCCATTCTTCTCTCAGAGAGTAACAAGTCTCTGGAATTCTCTGTCTGAGGTTGGAGGGGGATATAGATAAATATGTGAAAGATCAAAGAGCCTTATGGGGAAGTTGAGGCCAGCTGAGGTCAGCCACAATTAGACTGAATGTTTGAGGGAGCTGGTAACCCACATGCGTTTTTAGAAAAGTGCAAGTGCAGATTATGTAACATCCACCTAAAATGGATTCCTTCGTTACTTTCCACCTCTTTTAAAGGTCCTGGAATACAGCAAGATTCCTTACGAAAGCAGAGATGTCCTGGCCTTTGATGGAATACAAGTTGACCAGAGCAGAAATAAGATGCAAAAAGTCACTGCTACAAATTTCATTTGCACCAAATTCATTTTGTTCAACAAAACCCTTAAAAAAAATGCAATGCTTTTCTCACCTGATTTGTTGCTTAAATATGTCATACTTGTAGGATCATGTTCTGCTGCCTGATCATAATGTTTTATTGCTGCTGCAAAGTCCTTCTTTTTATAGGCTTCATTGCCCAATTCTTTCTCTTTAAATGCCTAGAAATTAATTAAAAATACTTGTTTCATAATGGCTGAGAAAAGTTGATTTTGAATTCCAAGATTGGCAGAGAGCAATTTCATTTGGTGTTGTACCTTTTTCTTATTTTCAGGAAGATCCTCTTCCATAGGCTCTGGTTTAGTTGCTTTTTTGGGCTGACGAGGTGGTGGAGCAGCAGTAGGTTCGTCTTCATCGTCCTCTGTAGATTGCAAATCAATTCCAAGCAAAACACTTAGAGTCGTCATAACTCTGGGATCTTGTAGTTTCCTGAGAAAACACAAACAGCTGCTTTCAATGCATGTTTAACACCTATAGTCTGCCTATATTTTTAGGGATTTCGATCTTCTACTCCACCCAAATTCTTTGCCTGGAGTACTTGTGCAATGGATGTGCACTACAAGCCGGTCATTTAGATTATGGATCTACTACTGCAAAACGCCATTAAAAACACATTTTATTTTCAAGTCTAAAGCTGAGTTGAGCATGACACTTGAGATAGAAAATTAACAAGTAAACAAAGTGCTGGAGTAACTCAATGAGTCAGGCAGCATAACTGGAGAACAAGGATAAATGGTCCCAACACAAATTGTCACCTATCCATGTTCTCCAGAAATGATGCCTGCTCTGCTGAGTTACTCCAGCCATGTAATAATAATAATAATGGATGGGATTTATATAGCGCCTTTCTAATACTCAAGGCGCTTTACATCGCATTATTCATTCACTCCTCAGTCACACTCGGTGGTGGTAAGCTACTTCTGTAGCCACAGCTGCCCTGGGGCAGACTGACGGAAGCGTGGCTGCCAATCTGCGCCTACGGCCCCTCCGACCACCACCAGTCACTCACACACATGTACTCTCTCTGGTATACCATCATCCTCAGTGCCGTGTTTCTAGAAAACCAATAACATAAGATAGCTGAGAGTTGGTCATCTAACCGAAAGGTGAAAAATCCTAAGAGTAGATGTCAAGATTTTTTCACGTGGGAGAATCTTGAATGCCAACGTAGTTTCACGATGAGGGGCTGGTCATTTTTAAACCAAAGTATGGAGAAATTTCCTCTCAGAGGATGGTGAATCTTTAGAATTCTGACTCAGTTGTGGGGTTTGACCAAGTGGAACAAATAATTAAAATTAATGAAGTGCTGGCTTTTATGTGCAGATAGTTGAGTGTTTAAATACTGCTCGAGCTATATTAAGCCATAGTTAGACCACACCGGGGTACTTGAGCACATTTGGAAGGCTATATATTGCCCTAGATGAGAAGCAGGTAAAGTGGAAGCAGATCATTTATTGAAAGGTCAGGATATTCAAGGGCTATAGGAATCTGGCACAGCCTAACAGGCAGTCCTAAATGCAAGGTCCAAGTTCTTTCACTATATTCATGTGAGACACAGAATTGTGTCATCCCATACACTAATGTTACGTGAATTACATCAGGTGCACAAGGGCGAATCATATTGGAATGTTTTTGGCTAAATTTCCAGAAAGATAAAAAGTCCCAAAGAAAGTTATTTTAACATCCCAGTCAATGTAATGCCAGTCTTCAAAGGGCATACAAGCAGTTAAAAAATGTGCATTTCTAGGCCTCCTTGGAAGCTGGGATTGACATTTCCTGAATGTTTCAGATAGGTAACAAGTGAAATTCCAGAAGGAAAGGAAGATCCAGTCATAGAAACATAGAAACATAGAAAGTAGGTGCGAGAGTAGACCACCAGGTCCGTCGAGCCCGCACCGCCATTCGCTCATGGCTGAACACTAAACAGACACACTTACCCACAAACAGTAGACACAAGACACAGAACACAAGACACTACCCTCCCCTTTATACCGCTATCACCCCTCTCCACCCCAAGAACCTCGTGATCTCCTGGGGGAGGCAAAAAACTGGATAAAAACCCAGGTCCAATTCGGGGAAAAAATCCGGGAAATTCCTCTCCGACCCCAATCCAGGCGATCGACACTTGTCCAGGAGATCACTCAGGTCTTACTATACTAACCATACCTAGGTCCATATCCCTGCCCTCTCCCCGTAGCCCCTTATCCCCTTGGCAGCTAAAAAACCATCTATTTTAGTCTTAAATATATTTAGCGTTTCTGCTTCCACTGCTCCCTGGGGCAGTGAATTCCATAAATTAACCACCCTCTGGGTGAAGAAGTTCTTCCTCATCTCAGTTTTAAAAGAGCCCCCCCTTATTCTGCAACTATGTCCCCTAGTTCTAGTTTCCCCGATCATTGGGAACATCCTCGGTGCATCCACCCGATCAAGGCCCCTCACGATCTTATATGTTTCAATGAGATCGCCTCTCATTCTTCTAAACTCCAAAGAGTAGAGTTCCAGCCTACTTAACCTTTCCTCATATGTCAATCCCCTCATTGCAGGAATTAATCTTGTAAACCTTCGCTGCACTGCCTCCAGGGCTAGTACATCCTTTCTTAAGTATGGACCCCAGAACTGTACACAGTATTCCAAATGTGGTCTCACTAATACTGTGTACAGCTGCAGCAAGACCTCCGTGTTTTTATACTCAATCCCCCTAGCAATAAAGGCCAAAACTCCATTGGCCTTCCTGATTGCTTGCTGCACCTGCATACTAACTTTTAGTGATTCATGTACTAATACCCCTAGATCCCTTTGCGTTGCATTACAACGCAGCTCCTCCTCATTTAGAAAATAACTTGCCCTATCATTTTTTTTCCCCAAAGTGAATGACTTCACATTTATTAGTATTAAATTTCATCTGCCAAGTTGTTGCCCACTCACCTAGCTTATCTATATCCTTTTGCAGACTCTTCCTATCCTCCTCATCCCCTACTTTTCCTCCCATTTTTGTATCGTCCGCAAATTTTGATATATTACACTTGGTTCCCTCCTCCAAATCATTTATATAAATTGTGAACAACTGGGGTCCCAGCACCGACCCTTGCAGTCCAATTCATAATTGGTCATCTTATTTTTGGCAAGGGCAAATGGCTCCACGATTAGGAAAGAAAAAATTGAATTATTCATCTCAATGAGTGATCCCTTAAGGAAGTGTAGACAGACAATTCCCACTCCCCCATGGACAAGTTAATGGCTTGCCGAAAGTTTAATGTTTAAGCACAAGAACTATGAGCTGAAAATTACACTTTGAATCATCCTTCTGAAATTCAGCACTTTCCGCAGAGGAGGCAAGATAGGTAAAGAGATCAAAATTTCTTTACAAGGGCTTACAATTATTTCAAATTAGTTTATTGCCTTCAATATCAACCAGATGGTAATTGTGTCACCAGATGTAATTGTTTCTTCCATGGCCATGTATTTAGAACTAGATTTAAATATTCATTTGACATGAATTGCAAGTTAGAAAAACATTTACAAGTCATCCCAAATGTAAACTTATTTCAAGTGAAAACCTCCCGCATAATAATGTAACACCTTGAATGCAAGACAACACATACGTGGCTAAGTCAGCTGGTTTACTTTTCAACTGTTCAATCAATTCTTTGTAACTTGGGTCATTGAGTAATCCCTTTGTCCTGGGATCACTCTCCAGTTTTTGGTACAGGTTTGGAGAAGCAAATGGGTTCATGAATTTATTTTCTGAAAAGAAAACAAGCTGGATTACTACAGGACCCAGTAGAATCATTTTTCTGCAAGTATTTTGACTATAACAATGAATCATTCAGCTAAGTTAATTAAGCAAAGCATCACAAGAGGATCTTCAGATTTCAAATAAACTATGATAATTAATCCTAATAAGGAGACAGGAATAGATCATAAATAGCAATTCATGTGTGCAGATTTTCACCTCTTCTCCCTCATCAGTAAGGCATGACTAGCGCAATTTTAATTCCACCAATTGAGATGGGATGACAATCAGTTGATTATTAATTCTTGCTACTCAAGCATTGAAGACAGACATCTACACATTGCATCAAAACAGCATAAAATCATGTTGCATAATGACCTGCTTTAGTATCTTGACCTCCAACTGGTTTCAAATCTAATGCAATGTAAGATTTAATGATCCGTTTCAAGGCACTTGGGAAAAGCACAATTAAACTTGAGGAATTTTTTTGCAATGAAGCTTGATTGTCACCACTTCATTTCTGAAGTCAGGTCAACTTCAAGAATGAAACCAAAACTGAAGAATGATCTATTCTATACCTGACATTAGAATTTCACACTTAATCCATTTTTGTGACAATCTTGCAACTTTTTTTTGAGAGCTGGAAGGAATTAAATAAAAAGATACTGCAATCCTGATCAAACATTGAGGTCGTAAAATCCCACTTGACTTCTTACCTGCTAGCCTGGCATCCACGTTTTGCATGCCATCTTTTAGCTGTTGGTTTCCTGGTTCATGCTTTAGTCCCTCCTCATAGGTTTTCTTTGCTTCTTCAAAACGATTGAGGAATTCCAAGGCTGCAGCCTTTCTAGAGTAACCCTAAATGGCACAATTATAAAACAAGTTTCAGGGATCTAAAAACAAGCGACTGCTAAAGTTTGAAGGAACAACATAACTTTGTGCATGTTCATCCACCAACTACTCTACACCATTTGGTTTTAACCTGAGGCTAGTTAAGTTAGGGTCCCTGCAGCAGTATTCAATGTAATATTTATACAATGTGAATATTTATGCAAGCTTTTGAAAAAAAGATTGACTGTTAGGGTTGAGTGAACAAAATTTACACATTGATTTTGAGATGGTTTCCTATTCATCCAAAAAAAAAATTAAGCAGTGTTTATTTGCGGGTGATATTGGCCTAGACAAGGGATAATTCGTGCTCTGAAGTATCAGAATCCTTTTAGTCAACAGAACAGGCAGATGGACAATGCACACCAATAGCAGCAGTCATCATTTAAGAAATTTACACTGATACTCAATGGGGTAGATACTTAATATTCTATTGATGATCAGTTAGTAGCACTCTCACAAGTAGTAGGAATATAATTCAAGTCCCATGTCTAGAATAATGTACCCCCATAGTTTTAGGAATAAGTCAATAGAAACAGACTTTACAGCTTATCTAGATTGTTCCATCATTCAAGAGCTTGAATGGTCTGCGGTCCGACTTCTCATAGCCAACTTTATCCTATACTCTTAGTATCTTTGCTTCACAGAAACTTTTCAAGTTAGTTTCAATCCGCCAGTTAACTTTAAGTTTCAATCTTTCACTGTTATCAGACTACAGAATGGTCCACCATAAGCTAGGATGTAGTCCTGATCTTCCAATCTACCACGTTGCAGACCTTGTAGTTTTCCTTTTATCCACATTTTCTCTGTAACTGAAACACTAGAATGCTGTAAGACAATATTTTGCACATTGTTATGTATATATTTGCACCACGTGTTGTACTCGTAAAAGGCTTGATTTTACTAATGCACAGTATAATTAATGATAGCACGCAAAGCTAGACACCCCACAGACATCATAGAAATGTATTTTTCTCACTCTCCCCTTGCGATAGCTTACCTTGCCCCATTCTGGTTTTATTTCTACTGTTTTGCAGCCATCGTCGTAGGCCTTTTGGTAATTCCCTTTTTTGGCATAAGCAGCTGATCTGTTGCTGTAAAGTACATGGTTCTTGGGGTCTAGCTTGATGGCTTCACTATAGCATATGATGGCGTCGTCTATCTTCCCAGCACTGAGGGCTTGATTACCCTTCTCCTTAAGTTCATTCACCTAAGAGGAAAGAAAAATAGTATTGTTTTAGGATAACGTTTTGTGCTTTTATTTTAAATTTACCAGCTTGGCATCTGCTACTATTCAACCATATTGATCAATTCTTTAGCTTTAAACTGAAATTTATACAACTGGTATTTTAATCTTACCCTCCGTTAAGGTTTAATGCCTATTGTAACAGTACCTATATATTCATAAGCCTATTGCTTTAGGACACATTGCCTTACAATGAAGGCACAATACAGCCAAATGAAGATATGTTTCAAAATTACCGGTATCCACTCTTACCAGGGAGCAGACAAAGAATGATTAACATTTACCCCAAAACCATAGACTGGAACTCACAAATTCATTGATAGAAACACACCGTCACTTTAAAGACAGACAATTTTAAGTGCTCACTCTAACAGGCATGGGTATTAATTGTGCGTTTTTTTTTGCAGGAAGATGATTTTGGCTACCGGTCAACACAGCAACCTGAAATACAAGGAAAAATGCACCTGGGTTTTGACAAAGCCGCTTGCAGTTGTTATACTGGGGTCCTTTGGGATCACTGAGAGATTTTATTGCAACAAAGCTTCCAGTGAACAGGTGATTTAAACCACAAACACAATTGTTTCTGTGCTCAAGAACCATGACAAACATAAGGTGTAGCTGTGTAAAGACGTTAATTATTTAAATTCAAAGACCCGATTCCAGTCTTGCTGTTTATTGTTACAACTTATCCTTCGAGGCCATTTATGTTTCTGGAACAATATTACGTACATTCATAAACACCATTGCTTACGCACATTCCTGGATATTTATCTTCAAATGTAACCAGGTCAATGGATGAAAGTTAGAAAGCTTTTGTACCTTTCCTAACAAAATATTGTGTCCTGCTGATTCTGACACATCTAGCCCAGCAACTCTATTTGATCCAGCACAATGCTCTCAGCTAACAATTAAAACATTGACATTTGTTAACATACAAAACTTGAATCTATTTTAATGGCAATTGTATCATTAAGCTTCCTCTTACATTTGACTGAACTTGAAGCAAAACTGTATCTTTGGTTTGTACATTCATATCTATTTCTTTATAATCAGATGGAGAGAGGTTTGAGCAATATAAACACCGTCATTCTTAATGTCACTTTATGAACCAAACACGTCCAATGTGAAAGTTACAGTGGGGCAGGGCTACAAATGTAAAAAAACGTGCACTTCAGACTGTACCAGTGCCTATTCGATAATTGCAATAAAAAAAAACATGTGCGTTAGGTGTTTTATATTAAACCTAAACATGGAAGGAAACAGATGGTTGGTTTGACAGAGGGCAACTCAAGAACATGATTTAAACCCATAATCACACTTGGCAGGAAATTCAATCTCTGACTGCAAACTATCAAACTAAATCCTAAACCATTTTTAACAGCTGTGTCACTTTAATATGAATAAACACTGCATAAAATAAAATTAATAGGCTTAGACATAAACAACTGTAAATGCTGTTTAAGGTGCATTACTATATTAAGCCAAATCATATAAGTTTTTAAGATTTAAATGATATTCTTCTACCACGTGCGATATAATAAATAATTCTTAATCTGCCTACTAGGTTTGAGAAGGGTGTCGTTCACGTTTTGTGGGTTCAGAGACGACCAATATAGGAATTTGAGCACTTTTACAGATGGGACCGGACGGAGGTGTAAAATGAGGGCAGGTGGATGGGCAGTTAATTTGCAAGGTGCAGTATTCCTTCAGCAATTAACGCAGGGCTTCTGATGTTTGACTCTCTATACAATCCCAAGTGCTTCTTCCTCACTTGGAAATGTCACGGGGCAGCGATCTCCAGGAGTCAGTGGGAGTACTGCATTTTTCCCCCAATGAGGTTTCAATCCACAAGTTAAAGGCCTAAATTGGGGCAAGACAAATTTAGACAGGAACTAGCAACGGGTGATTGGGAACAGCTTTTTGCAGGTAAAGGGACATTTGGCAAGTCGGAGACTTTTAAGAAGGGGAGAGGGTCAGAATGTTCCTGTTAGAATGAAGGGCAAAGTTGGCAGAATTAGGAACTTAGCTCATGAAGTGAGATGGCAGGTTACAACTGATGTTGGTAAGATCACATTGTGTGCAGTTATGATCACCAAATAATAGGAAGGATGTTATTATTAAGCTAAAGGTGCAGAAAAGATTCACGGGGATGTTGCTGGGACTGGAAGGCTTGAGTTATAAAGAGAGATGAAATAGTCCAGAACTGCTGTGCCTGAAGTGAAGAAAGCAAAGGCGTGACCAAAGATCATATCGCAAGCAAGATAGCCCACTTGATTAAAAAGACGTAGTACGGTCATGGGCAGATTCATGGGTAATTTTCGGCCCCATTTCCGTAACCTGCTTCCGTCTCTGCACCAAAGATCCCATAGGATACGAGTGCGGAGACGGAAGCCGGTTACGGAAACGTCCTCGTAAAAAAAAAAAAAGTTTTTTGGCAAAATTCTTCTCCTCATTTTCAGAATTATAATTTATTAACACAAATTGTCCCCCCGCAACGTTGATTACACTGCGAGTCGGGTTACTGAAATGGATGAAAAAAAGGCCCACGTTGTGTACTACACGTCAGCCCATTGCATTTAGCAGGAGTGGTCTATCGTGCTCCGCTATAGGATCTTTGGGCGTGACCTTTGCCTGAGGGGGTTGTGGCCTGAGAGGGTTAAAAAAAAATCATGAGTGGCATAAATAAGGTGAATGACCAGTCTTTCTCCCAAGATAGATGCAGCTGGTACACGCGCGAGTTCGATTCAGTTTTCTGGTACTGTGTCTGACCACATTGCCTTCCCCATGCACTCTCGTTTATACCCACAGCCGTGCTTATTGCTAGGTTAATTGGCTACTGTAAATTGCCCCTCGAGTGAGTGGTAGAATCTGGGCGAATTGATGAAAAAGTTGGGGAAATAAAAATATGGTATTAAAGCTAGATTCGTGTAGACGAATGGTTGACTGAAACAGGAAGGCCAAAAAGCCTGTTTTTCACGTTGTATCTCCCTCTGACACCAATACTGTGTAGCATCTGAATTAAGTGCGTTGGGATTAAGCCAGGCTGCATATCTGTGCATATATCAAGAAACACGAGTTGAAATAAAGCTTTAAAAACAAAATCAGCAAACTTTTGTAGTAATTCAAATAACCAGCAATAAATGTTTTCAGTCCCGTGTAGAGCACGGCGATGGGATAATTGGAAGTTTCTCGTTAAATTGATATTTCACAAGTGAAATAAACAGAAAATGCTGGATACATTCAGCATGCTGGCATCTATAAAGAAAGTCAACATTTTAGGCCAATGCCACTTCCAAATAATCTAAGAGTAGAAGTACAAGCTTCAAGTTGTTCTGAATGGGGGATGAATAGATAAGGCAACAGGAATATCTCACATATCCTCTACATCATTAAGTTTGGATCATGAAACTCTGACCGTAAAGCATGAGGTGGAAGTGGCTAATTTTAACAACATATTAGTTCACCTTTTAAAAAAACTGAAACGATAACATCAGCAATAATAAGGGAATATGATCACACTTTTACAATTTTCTACTATTATTTAATATCTAACTACTATTTAAGATCATCCCAAACCACACCGAGCTGATGAAATATGAAACTCCTCGTATTTTTTCCAAAAAAAGTGTAGCAGCAATCATTCACAATTATGATTTTTTCATGTTCTCTTCTGACAGTAGGAAGACAATGAACACCAATTTTATGCTGTGCATTTACAACAATGAAAATGTCAAAGCTGCTGAGGAAAGGGATGCAGGATTTATATCAGGAAAAGCCGCCAATCAAATTAATCAAGGGCCAAGAATCTACACCGGTGGTTCTTAACCTGGGGGTCGGGACCCCCATGAGGGATCATTTGGGGCTTTACCGAGAGACATGAAGGGGTGAATGAATACCATATCCATTTGTTGAACCCATTTTTAGGAACCTAACAAAGGTACATACCACATACAGTATTTTGTTCGCGAATGCACATACGTATGCCAAAAAGGTTAAGAATCACTGGCCTACACAGTTAAGGTGTGTTCAAAACACATAATTCACCTGGAATTTATGAAAATGAAGTCATATGGCACACTCTGAATTATGGATAATTTTTGATATCAGCTTTTTAGAAGCGAGAGCATTCAAACTCAGTTAGATAACATGAGCGATATTTCTGCCAAGGGAAATCTAGAATGTATAGGTCTCTCCAAGGATTTCCTGAAAACATTAGCAATGAAACATCTCAATCTAGTGTGCTGCTATTGTTGGTCAAAAGCTAGATTAGAGAGCATTATCTACAAGGAGAGGTCGGACCAACCTGGATTAGTCACTCCAATGTCAGAGGTTGAGGGGAAACCTGCTAGAAATATAAAGATCAGAGGCATAGATGGTCAGAACCTTTCTCCTAGTGTGGAAGTTTCAAGGAATAGAGGGCATAGCTTTAAGGTGAAAGGGGCAAGGTTTAAAGGAGATGTGTGGTGCAGGGTTTTTTTAATTTTTAAACAGAGTGGTGGGTGGCTGGAAAAAAAACACTGCCAGGAGCAAATGTGAAGGCAGATATAGTGGGGTTTTTTGATAAACCCAAGGATATGCAGGGAATGGTGATATGGATTACATGCAGGCAGAGATTAGTTAAACATGGCATCATGTTCACGGCAGATATTGTGGGCCGAAAGGCTTGTTACTGTGCGGTGGTACTGTTCTGGATTCGAAAGACCGACGAGCATATATTTGTGGAATTGTACAGCAGGGAATGTTGGGTTGAGATTGGAGACAAGTAAAGTACCATAAATACTCACCATGGACTACCCTTCCCCTCCCTGCGTGCCAACAGTAGAGAGACCCAACTATAAATAGTTTAGAAATTGTTGGGACTGACAATGTTATTCCCTTTACCTTATTCAGTCAAAACAAGGTACAGCAAAGAAAAAAGCTCATCCCACCTCTGGATCAATGGTAGTTTTAACTCTCCTTAACTGTGCACATTCACCATTATCTTTTTACAGCAAACTTGATTCAACCTCCCCACCCCAGTTCTGAGTCATTTACAACTTTTACTCCAAAAAAAAAAAAGGAATGAAGATGAACATCTAAATTTTTATTAAATTTCAATTTAAATCCATAATGCTAACAACAACAAACTTGAAGCCCCAATCACCTCAAAGAAGGGAATCAAGCATGCCTATAAACCCCCCCAAAAAATAATTTAAAACAAAGGTGTTAAAAACCTGTAAAGAAAGGAACAAGTTACAAGTATGGGGGACTTTATGAACCACATTTTCAAGTAGTTTAAAAAAATACAAATAAATTAAAACAAACTCCTGCCCACCCAATTAAAAGCATGACATTAACCCAGGGTGCTCGCCATAAGTTAACTATTGGGCCATGGGCGTTAATTTGAGTGATTTTATATTAATTCAGTTGATCATTTAATTCCTGAACGTGGCTTTTCCTCCACACGCCCCATTTTAACCGTGTAATGCTATAAATCGCGGCTAATCGTTTCCAGTGGCTCTCCCGCCCAACTCAACTCAACTCCGTGCAGTTTATAGTTGTTGGGGGGTTATTTTTGTGACCAATTGCCTGATTTATTCCGCTCACCTTCGCTAGATCCATCTCCAACAGCGAGCCTCACCGACTGACCATGCACCTTCTCGAACTTACTAGAACTCGCCTCGAAAACCCCGCCTCCTCTGCCCGCTGATTGGGCCCGGCTACTGACGGGACCGCCTCTGGTTGGCCCGCCCACCCGTCAATCGGGGTCGACGTGACGCGTCAGAGGGCGGGTTCCGCTGAGCTCCCGCCTCCCCCGGTGCACCCATTGGTTGATGTACGCGCCCGCCGCCGCCGATCACGGGCCGGCGTCCAATGAGAATAGAAGGCCCGTGATCGGCGGCGGCGGGCGCGTACATCAGCCAATGGGTGCACCGGGGGAGGCGGGAGCTCATCGGAACCCGCCCTCTGACGCGTCACGTCGACCCCGATTGACGGGTGGGCGGGCCAACCATGAATAGAAGACCATGCAGGTGCAGTCTCCATTCGGATGAATTAACCAATCAGCGGCGTCTGCTCTCTTCCTGATGGCAATCCCCTACCTGGCCAATTGTGATGGACTTAGGGCCATTGACATCCTTGCTGAGATGTATCCAGGTAGTGCATGGAATTGCAGATGTTGGCTTCCAAAAAAAAAATGCAGATGCTGGATTGTGGATGATCAGCCATGATCACATTGTTTAAGAAAGAACTGCAGATGCTGGAAAAATCGAAGGACGACAAAAATGCTGGAGAGACTCAGCGGAATAGGTGATGTTTCGGGTCGAGACGTTTTGGGTCCGGTCTGAAGAAGGGTCTCAACCTGAAACGTCACCTATTCCTTCGCTCCATAGATGCTGCCTCACCCGCTGAGTTTCTCCAGCATTTTTGTCTCGTCATGGTCACATTGAATGGCGGTGCTGGCTCGAAGGGCTGAATGGCCTACTCCTGCACCTATTGTCTAGTACAAAAAATAAAGAATTAATACGTTTATTGGCCAAGTATTCATGCAAATTCCTCGTATGTGAATACTTGGCCAATAAACTTATTCATTCATTCATTCAAAAGACAAAAAGACTGCGGTGGAGGCCAAGTCATTTGGGTATTTTTAATGCTGAGATTCGTAGATTCTTGTGTAGGAAGGAACTGTAGATGCTGATTTACACCAAAGATCGATACAAAACACTGGGGTAACTCAGTGGGACAGGCAGCATCTCTGGAGAGAAGGAAAGGGTGAATGGCCTAAGTTGCACCTATGACATGAATTTATGAAGTATGCACTGGAGTAATGTAGTAAATCAGGCAGCATCTCTGGAGAACATTGAAAGGTGACTTTGGAATTTGGAAGGGTGGGGAGAAACAGGTGTGTATTTCTCCCCTCCCCACCCTCCTCCTCTTACATTTTCGACGAATGCAATCAACCTGGTGTGCACAATCAAATAAGATCAAATAGAACAAGTTGTCCTACAACTTTAGGCTGTGCGCGCCATACGCAAGAAGAAGAAGATTAAAGGTAGACAAAAATGCTGGAGAAACTCAGCGGGTTCAGCAGCATCTATGGAGCGAAGGAAATGGGCAACGTTTCGAGACGAAACCCTTCTTCAGACTGAAGAAGGATTTCGGCCCGAAATGTTGCCTATTTCCTTTGCTACATAGATGCTGCCGCACCCGCCGAGTTTCTCCAGCATTTTTGTCTACCTTCGATTTTCCAGCATCTGCAGTTCCTTCCTGAAGAAGATTAAAATTGAACCTCCTCCTTTTTCCTTTCTTCTCCCTGCCCCCCCACCCCCTAGCAATCTGAAGAACGGTTTTGGCCCGAAACTTTGCCTTTTTCCTTCGCTCCATAGATGCTGCCGCACCCGCTGAGTTTCTCCAGCATTTTTGTCTACCTTCGATTTTCCACCATCTGCAGTTCCTTCTTGAAGAAGATTACAATTGAACATACACAAAAAAGCTGGAGAAACTCAGCGGGTGCAGCAGCATCTATGGAGCGAAGGAAATGGGCAACGTTTCGGGCCGAAACCCTTCTTCAGAACGTTGCCTTTTTCCTTCGCTCCATAGATGCTGCTGCACCCGCTGAGTTTCTCCAGCTTTTTTGTCTACCTTCGATTTTCCACCATCTGCACAGTTCCTTCTTGAAGTTTAAAATTGAACATAATCCGAGACTACAACTCCCAGGGGCCCCTGCGCCGGGGACCCGCTTTCCTCGCTTCCAATTGGACGTCCGGGCGAACAGGCGAACAGGTGACAGGAAGTAAACCCCACAAGACTTGTCGTGAATACCAAAGATCTTATAGCGGAGCAAGATGGGTTACTCTCACGCAAACGTGTAGTACGCTCATGGGCGGATTCATGGATGATTAATGACCCATTTTAGCAACCATCTTGCTTCCGGTCAAAGATCGGATCTTTGTTTCCGCAGCAAGGAGAGGGAGTGCGGGGCCCGGGGAGAGGGAGAGGGAGTGCGCGGGGAGAGGGAGTGCGCGGCCCGGGGAGAGGGAGAGGGAGTGCGGGGCCCGGGGAGAGGGAGAGGGAGTGCGCGGCCCGGGGAGAGGGAGAGGGAGTGCGCGGCCCGGGGAGTGGGAGTGCGCGGCCCGGGGAGAGGGGAGTGTGGGGCCCGGGGAGAGGGAGTGTGGGGCCCGGGGAGAGGGAGAGTGCGGCCCGGGGAGAGGGAGTGTACGGCCCGGGGAGGGAGAGGGAGTGTGGGGCCCGGGGATAAGGCCTAGTGTGTGTGAAGTTGCGGGGAGGTTTACAATGTTTCTTATTTAATGTCCCTTGTCTAGTCTGAAATAAAGTTCATCATTGGATCAGAAGAAATATAATTGTGTGTGTTATATGATTATATACATTTATATCACATTCATGTATGTGTGTTTATAAACATTTTATTCTTTAACAAGAACTAACAGAATTATGAATCTAACCCTATATCACACACAAAAAGTTCCCCCGCAATGTCAATTACCCTGCGAGTCGGGTCGGTTCCGGTTACTACAAAATCAACTCAAACACTGCTTGTGAGCCATTTAAAAAGAAATTATTTAAAATATATTAAAAAAAGACAATTACCAGAGTTAAATTTTATTCTTGACAAGAAGTATGAACTGACAGAATGATGAATCTAACCCTATATCACACACACACACACAAAGGAAGGCCCTCAGCATCCTTGGTGCCACTGTGTTATGTTGTGTCGTGGACTTTCAGTGTTTGTGCTTTTTTTAAATTTTTTATTCTATTTTATTTTATTTTTAATATGTTTTATTATTTATTTATTTTTATTTTTATGATACTGCCTGTAAGGGAAATTCATTTCGTTGTCTCTAACTGAGACAATGACAATAAATTTGAATACAATACAATAAGGACTCATCACACCCCTGCCACGGTCGAACCTCCAGACTCAGGTACAGTTTTATCCCAAGAGCTATAGCGGCTCTGAACCGGCCCTAATGAGCAAAGATCTTATAGCTATAAGATCTTTGCTAATGAGTGCCCCCCCCACCCACCCACCCCCTTTGGACAGTCTCCCTCAGATGGTCACGTCAATCAATCCAGCTTGCTTATTTATGTATTGTATTTATTTACCTTTCTTGTACACCAGTGGAGCTGCACACTAAATCTCGTTGCACTGACGTGCAATGACAATAAAATATATTATTATTATTAAACTGTTCATTGATTACACTGCGAGTCGGGTCGGCTCCGGTTACTAAAATGGGCGGGGGAAAATGCCCAGGATCCCCTCCGTAGCAAAGATCTTTGCTCCGTAGCGTACTACACGCCAGCCCATTGTATTTAGCAGGAGTAGCCTATCTTGCTATATGATCTTTGGTGAATACTCTTTAAAAAAAAATTATCAATAATAACAATTCAGGCAGTCGTGTGTGTGTGTGAGTAAGGCGTCGTCTCCATGCTGATCTGGGGACAGTTCGCTTGCCTTCTGGCGCGCAGGAGGGGCTGGAAATGGCGCGGGGGGCCGATGCCCGCCAACGCCGCCGGTTGGAACGGCTCGCGAGGCCAACGGCCGCCCGCCCGCGCGCTGCTGCTGCCGCTGCTGCAGCCGCTGTTGTCCGGCGGCTCCCGCCTCTCCGCCGACATGTCCTCGACGGACTTTAACCCGACTCACCCCACCACCGACTGGAAAGTGGCCAAAAGTAAGTTTTGCCCTCTCCTCCTCCCCCCCCACCCACCACAGAAAAAGGGAAACCACACACACACACACACACACACGAAAAAGAAATAAAAAACACGTTATTTTCTGTCCCCCCCCCCTCACACAACAAACGTCAAACTTGCTCTTCAGTGAAACATAGACAATAGGTGCAGGAATAGGCCAAACTGAATTGATATCAACAAATGTTTGGTGGGGTTGAAAATATTTTTATTTCACTTCATGTCAAATGACATTATCCTCTTGCTGATGTATAGCCAAAATAATGTGCAGCTACTTTCTGCAAATGGGCACACAATTAGTTAAGTTTATTATTTAGTTCAGTTTATTATTGTCAAGTTCAAGTTCAAGTGAGTTTATTGTCATGTGTCCCTGTATAGGACAATGAAATTCTTGCTTTGCTTAAGCACACAGAAAATAGTAGGCATTTACTACAAAACAGATAAATGTGTCCATATACCATGATATAAATATATACACACATGAATAAATAAACTGGTAAAGTGCAAAGTGGTTATTAATAATCAGAGTTTTGTCCGAGCCAGGTTTAATAGCCTGATGGCTGAGGGGAAGTAGCTATTCCTGAACCTGGTTGTTGCAGTCTTCAGGCTCCTGTACCTTCTACCTGGTGTTCAAGTCTGAAGAAGGGTTTCGGCCCGAAACGTCGCCTATTTCCTTCGCTCCATAGATGCTGCTGCACCCGCTGAGTTTCTCCAGCATTTTTGTAGTAGGCCATTCGGCCCTTCGAGCCTGCACCGCCATTCAATATGATCATGGCTGATCATCCAACTCAGTGTCCCATCCCTGCCTTCTCTCCATACCCCCTGATCCCTTTAGCCACAAGGGCCACATCTAACTCCCTCTTAAATATAGCCAATGAACTGTGGCCTCAACTACCTTCTGTGGCAGAGAATTCCACAGATTCACCACTCTGCGTGAAAAATGTTTTCCTCATCTCGGTCCTAAAAGATTTCCCCCTTATCCTTAAACTGTGTGACCCTTGTTCTGGTCTTCCCCAACATCGGGAACAATCTTCCTGCATCTAGCCTGTCCAACCCCTTAAGAACTGAACGCACAAACACTGCGATAAATCATGTTCCGGATCCGAGGGAAGATTATTTTTAGTTTAATTTTTTTGCTTTGCAGCACAACAGAATATTGTAGGCATAATACAATACACAGAGAGTGGTGAATCTGTGGAATTCTCTGCCACAGAAGGTAGTTGAGGTCACAGTTCATTGGCTATATTTCAGAGGGAGTTCGATGTGGCCCTTGTGGCTAAAGGGATCAGGGGGTATGGAGAGAAGGCAGGTACGGGATACTGAGTTGGATGATCAGCCATGATCATATTGAATGGCGGTGCAGGCTCGAAGGGCCGAATGGCCTACTCCTGCACCTATTTTCTATGTTTCTATGTTTCAACTAGACCAAGTGCAGACCCGTTGGGTCTGTTTCCCCAACGCGCGTTTGTTTCTATGTTTAATACAGAACAGATCAGTGTGTCTATATACCATACACCATAAATATACACATAAATCAACAGATAAAGTGCAATAGGCTGTCAAAAATGCTGGGGAAACTCAGCGGGTGAGGCAGCATCTATGGAGCGAAGGAATAGGTGACGTTTCAGGTCGAAACCCTTCCTCAGATAATAAATATTTATTATTCCACTCAGCCAGTTTAGTTTTACCCTTTCACACACATTCCGCTCTGGTGCGGTTTATTTACACCTTCCAGATCCCTGTTTATTCTAAGTAAGTTTATTGGCCAAGTATTCACATACAAGGAATTTTCCTTGGTGCTCCGCCCACAAGTAATAACATGACATACAGTGACGGTTACGAAGGACTCAGAAAACACTAAACAATAATAATAAAACACGAAAAGTCTGCAGAAGGTTGCAACGGAGCATTTCGTATTTCAAACTCCAACAAAGAATTAAAAGAAAAAAAGACTCGAATTTATTCATGATGCTGGTTTTACACTGAAGATAAGACGCAAAATGCAGGAGGGGTAACTGGGCTGGACAGGCAGCATCTCTGGAGAGAAGGAATGGGTGACGTTTCGAGTCGACACCCTTCTTCAGATAATAAATATTTATTATTCCCTCACAACAAAATGTTACTTTTAAGGCCATAAGTGATAGGAGCAGAATTTGGCCATTCAGCCCATCAAGTCTACCCTGCCATTCAATCATCGCTGATCTATCTCTCTCAACCCCAATCTCCTGTCTTCTCCCCACAACACTATTCTAAACTCCTGACACCTGTACTAATCAAGAATCGATCTCCGCCTTAAATATATCCATTCGTTTGGCCTCCACAGCCTTCTGTGGCAAAGAATTCCACAGATTCACCACCCTCTGACTAAAATTCCTCCTCGTCTCCTTCCTAAAGGAATGTCTTTTAATTCTGAGGCTACGACCTCTGGTCCTAGACGAATGAATTAATAAGTTTTATTGGCCAAGTATTCACATACAAGGAATTTGCCTTGGTGCTCCGCCCGCAAGTGACATGACATACAGTGACAGTTAAGAATGATACATAAAACATTAATAATAAAACATTATTGATGTGAATTAAATAAAATACCAGAGCAAAAGGAGGCTACAGATTTTTGTTTATTGAGTAGAGCTACGTGGAAAAAAAGCTGTTTTTATGTCTGGCTGTGGCAGCTTCGACAGTCCGGAGTCGCCTTCTAGAGGGAAGTGATTCAAAGAGTTTGTGGCCAGGGTGAGAGGGGTCAGAGATGATCTTACCTGCTCGCTTCCTGGCCCTTGCAGTGTCCAGTTCGTCAATGGAGGGAAGGTTGCAGCCAATAACCTTCTCAGCTGATTGGACGATTCGCTGCAGCCTCCGGGTGTCGTAGTTGGTGGCTGAGCCAAACCAGACCACTAGTGGAAACATTCTCTCCACATCCACTCTATCCATGAGAGAGTTTAATGCTTACTGTTTCCAATTAACGCTGCAACTGGTATACCAAAACCCGCACGGTAGGCTTGCCCTGATAAAAAGATTCTAGCTTTCTATTCTAATGTGACTTTTTGAACAGGTTGTCAGTTTTCTAAAGTACAGCCAATAAAATTTGTTTTGCCTTGATAAGTATGCATCTTGGCTTACAAATATTTCGAGAGCTTTCCTTACTATAAAGTGCACTGGCAGATTTAAATAATACACCTGATATTGCAATATAATGAGGGCTGTCAATGTAAAAGGCACCAAATAAAAGTGTTTTTGTGTAATTAACGCATTCAGCATTGGGCATCTTCATTTCAAATTGATTTGCATAAGATTGCAGAGGCAGGCATTGATACACAAGACATTGCAATGCTTGAGCAAAAAATAAAGTACTGGAGGAACTCCAGTCATCAGTCCGAAATGCTGAGTACTTTCCCTGCACAGATGCTACCTTAATTATCCTCATCTAACTCTAAAAGCATAATTATCTATTATTGTAGAAACACGGAACTGCTGATGTTGGTTTACAAAAAAAGACACAAAGTGCTGGAGTAACTCAGCAGGTCACGCAGTATCCCTGGAGAACATGAATAGGTGACGTTTCAGGTCTTTCCGACCTTAAAGGTCCATGTTCTCCAGTGATGCTGTCTGACCCACTGAGTTATTCTAGTACTTGGTGTATTTTTTTTCTCTTTCTTTCTCCCACAAATGCATTTCTAGCTTCCCCTTCAATGCTGGTAATACAATTTTTTTTCAAGCATTCCCAGTAGCAGTGAGTTGCAAATTCTGAGTTCCATGTTCTCGGCACACTTAGGGGAAGTAGTTTCTTCTTAACCAAGTAGGCAAAGTGGCCCGTATGTTCCACATTCTCTAATAAAGTTTCTGATGATAGTCTTACTGGTAGCTTTTGGTTTCCTTCATCCTTGCATGTAGAAACATGTAAAAACATACAAAAAGAGCAGGAATTGAGCACTCCACCCTTTGAGCTTGCCCAGACATTTAATAAATTTATGGGTGATCTGATTATAACTTCAGTTCTACATTTTTTTTTACTTGTGGTAAGCTTTTGCTCCTTGCTTATTGAGAATCTATCTTAATGATATTCTCTCGAGATGATGCCTGACCCGCTGAGCACTCTGTGTCTTCCATTTTAATAGCTCTTGGCAGACATTAAATCCTGTCAAGCTTTTGAGAGTCACAGAAACCTTTAAGTGAACATATTTGATGAAAACCTAAAATTAGATATTTTAATTGCACTATACAATCACATTTAAATTTATTTGATCCTTAGTTCTCATTGATTTAACTGTAAAAGCAGTTGGGCAAAACCAGTAGTTATAACTCTGCAATGCCCTGGGTTGATTTTCAACTGTCCCTTATCTAGTAAACGACTCTGTTATCTTCTTAGGGCAACTAGGATGTATAATTATGTGTTGATCTTTCCATCAGTGCTTTCATCCTAAAAAATATATATTTTAAAAGGCATGAATGAGCCATTTGAGAGCATCTGCCATTCATTGATCTGTAGTCCTAACAAGGGATCAGATTTGAGTTATAGAGTGATACAGTGTGGAAACAGGCCCTTCGGCCCAACTTGCCCACACCGGCCAACAATGTCCCAGCTACATTAGTCCCACCTGCCTGTGCTTGGTCCTTACCCCTCCAAACCTATCCTATCCATGTACCTGTCTAACTGTTTCTCAAACGATGGGATAGTTCCAGCCTCAACTATCTCCTCTGGCAGCTTGTTCCATACACCCAACACCCTTTGTGTGAAAAAGTGACCCCCTCGGATTCCTATTAAATCTTTTCCCCTTCATCTTGAACCCATGTCCTCTGGTCCTCGATTCCCCCACTCTGGGCAAGAGACTCTATGCATCTACCCGATCTACTCCTCTCATGATTTGTTCACCTCTGTAAGATCACTCCTCATTCTCCTGGGCTCCAGGGAATAGAGACCCAGCTGACGCAACCTCTCCCTAAGCTCACAACCTCTAGTCCTGGCTACATCCTCGTAAATCTTTTCTGAACCCTTTCAAGCTTGACAATTTCCCATAACATGGTGCCCAGAACTGAACACAATATTTTAAATGCGACACAATATTCTAAATGAAAATAGTTAAGTTGGAGAGAGGATGCAGATAATTTAACAGAAATATAACTGAACAATTCTGTTTCTTAAAATTTAGGCAATGTAAGTTGTAATTAGCAAACATTTCATTTAAACTTACTTTGTTAAAATCTAGTGTTTGTTTTGGGAATTGCTTCCATCCATGTACAAATTATTCACAGTTGTAATGTCAAGCCCAGAAGAATATATTGATCCTTGAAATACAATGTGAATTTATCTTTGAGCATCTAACTGCAACTAAAGTGCTATCAAAAATTAATAAACAAATAGTTGACTGCCTGATAATTGTTGGGAGCCTGACATGTGGAAGAAACTAAACTGGAATAATGAAACTCCCAAAAAAGGCCAGAAATGAGTTAAATGCCTTTTTCTTCTTTTCCTTTTTAAGAACACTTGGAGGAAAGTGATCACACAGAGAGACGGAGTTACTACAAAGCAGAGAGATTTGTTACCCTTGATGAAATTCAAACATGGAAAGACTTTGCTGCAGGTAAGTCACAGACTAAGATATTAAAAGGAAAATAAACTTGATGGTAATAAAAAAAATAGGACTAGTGATTCCATATATTTTCTTTCATCCTCAAAATCTGAATTAAAAAAAATCGTATTTTAACCTTGATTGGATCTTGTAGTCACTAAATCTGTGTTGCGGTAGTGAAGGCATGACAACAATAGGGAGAGATGGGTCAACAATTTTGCCTCAGTGTCCCTTAATCAGGAAGTAATTTAGAGAACAAAATAGAAAATGATGGAAATCCTCAGCAGGGAAAGATCAAGGTAGAAAGAGAAGAATACTGTTAATATTTATGCCCGTGATCTTTCATCAAATCTGGAAGAACTCTAACCAGTTTGTAACTAGTTCCTAAGCATAAATAAAAGGTAGCAATGGTGGGAACAATTGCATGTGTAAATGACTCTGAAAATGAACTCATCTTGGCCTAATCAAACATAAGGTTTAGCACTCCACGCTACCAATCCCAGCTGTGGAGGCATTGGTATAGTTGTTTTGTTGTAGGACATTGATTTTTTTTTAAATTCTTGATCTTAAACCATGTGTTGTGCTTTTGTATGCAAGTTATTTTGCTTTTGTAAGCAATTTATACTATGTAATGTCTTGTCTTTTTGCTGGACCTTGAGTCTGTAATAAATAGTAAGTAAGTAAGTTTGGAGAGCACAAATTGGATTTGCTTTCGACAACACGATTGTTATTATCAGAGATAAAGAGTGGAAATTACACAGAAGAACCCAAACCATTCAGTATGTAGTCTACGCTCTCTCCAGAAGATGCACAACATAAAGACAAGTAGAATAAAACCAATTTCATCAACATTACATTTCCAAGTTGACCTCTGCAAAATAAATGTTCACTATCTTTTCCTATGAGCTGGCTTGTGATTAAGTAACTTCAGAATAACCTTGTCTAATTCTGGTAACTGAATAGGGAATCAAGTCTAGTTCTCTCAAGTCCATGTTATGGACACTGATAAGTCAGTTTAATTATTAATTATACTCCAGCATGTATTAGATAATATTTTTGTAGGCTGGACAACCAAACCCATAAAATTACTGTAATCTTCCCATTGCAATATTGAATTATCCATCTTTGGGTAACTGTCTGTAACATAACTAGCCATTTCTGCTTTTATCTGTATTAGAACGCCTTTTCTGCACAAAATATTTTGCACTGTAAATTCAATACCAGTGTCTCTACACCAACGCCTTTACTTCCTCAGAGGGCTTAGTAAATTTGGTATGTCCTCAACAATGCCCGTTTGGTATGCCTGTTCGCTGGAGCTCGGATTCGGCCGCTGGACTTACCATCACCCGGTGGGGGGCCCAACATCGAAAGCTGGATCGCCTCAACGCAGAGGGAGAACAAGGAGGGAAGAGACAAGGACTTTAAGACTTTTGCCTTCCATCACAGTGAGGAGGTGTCTGGTAAACTCACTATGGTGGATGTTAAACTATGTTAAGTGTGTGTTTTGTTATTTTATTCTATGTTAAGACTGCAAGGTATACAATTTCGTTCAGACTGAAATGTTTGAATGACAATAAAGGATACTTTACTTTACTTTTTAACTGTCACCAAGTTCTACAAGTGCGCCGTTGAAAGCATTTTATCGGGATGCATCACAGCATGGTTAGGGAACAGCTCTATCCAAGACCGCAATAAATTGCAGAGAGTTATAGAAGTAGCTCAGACCATCATGCAAACCAACCTCTCATCTATACTTCATACTGCCTCAAGGATGAGTCTCACCCCGTCGCTCCCTCTTCTCGCCTCTCCCATCACGCAAAAGGTACAGAAGTGTGAATACGCATACCTCTAATTTCAGGGACAGTTTCTTCGTTGTTATCAGGCAACTGAACCATCCTATCACCAACTAGAGAGCGGTCCTGGCCTACCATCTACTTTATTGGAGACTCTCCCACTACCTTTAATTGGACACAAAAAGCTGGAGTAACTCAGCGGGACAGGCAGCATCTCTGGAGAGAAGGAATGGGTGACGTTTTGGGTCGAGACCCTTCTTCAGACTGGTTACACTAAAGTGTTATCCCCTTTATCCTGTATCTGTACACTATGGACAGCATGATTATAATCATTTACACTGTACAATACATTATTTTCACTTACTGGATAGCATGCAACAAAAATGTTTTTCAAGCTCAGTACATGTGACAATAATAAACTGAATTAAATAATAAACTTAACTAATTGTGTGCCCATTTGCAGGAAGTAGCTGCACATTATTTTGGCTATACACCAGCAAGAGGATAATGTCATTTGACATGAAGTGAAATAAAAATATTTTCAACCCCACCAAACATTTGTTGATATCAATTCAGTTTTTTCTGCTTGTTCCTCAGAATTGCACGGATGAAGAAGTCTCCAATTGGTCTTTGTGGCAAAACTGTACTGTTAGTCCCACTGAATAAGTATTGTTGCATCATAGATTTTGCTTTCCAAAGTTCTCCTTGACATATCAATCAATCAATCAATCAATCAATCAATCAATCAATCAATCAATCAAACACTTTATTGTCATTCAGAAATACACCAATAAATGCAAGTCTGAACGAAATTTCGTTGCATCTGGCTCACCGTGCAACATAAAATAACAAAAGGATAAAATAGATAAAAAGATAAAATGGATAAAAAGATAAAATAGATAATAGTGGCAGCACATTACATGGAATTCAAGAGTCTGATGGCTCGGGGGAAGAAGCTGTTGCAAAACCTGGCCGTTCTGCTCCTTATACTATGATACCTTTTGCCCGAGGGCAGCAGATTGAACAGTCCATGAATGAGATGTGTGGAGTCCTTTATAATACTGTTGGCCTTAGACAAGCAACGTTTGCACGCAATGTCCCCGATTGAAGGAAGAGAAGTCCCGATGATTTTTTCAGCCGTCCTCATCACTCTCTGCACGGACTTCCAGTCGGAGGCTTTTGATGCAGCTGGTCAAAATGCTCTCTATGGTGCCCCTGTAGGAAGTGGTGAGGACGGGATGGGGGAGGTGAGCTCTTCTCATCCGGCGCAGAAAGTGCAACGGCTGCTGCGCTCTCTTAACTAATGATGTGATGTTTTGTAACCAGGTCAGACTGTTCGTGATCTGCAACCCCAGGAACTTAGCGCTACTGACCAACTCCACATCAATGTCATTAATGTGTAGTGGTGTGTTGATTGCTTCAATTGAATGAAACATTGCTGCATTAATAACTTGTGTGTAATTTACAGGGAAAATCTGCAATTACTGGTTTGTTTTATATTATTAAAAGTAGTGACTTGGAAATTAAAACGACTTCAATTTCTTTTTGCAATCTTTTTATTTCTGCTCCAATTAAAAAAAACAACATAATTTACAAGCTGCAAAATCGTGTAAAAAAGTAAACTTCGAAAATTCTTCTCTCATAACACTATACAATCGTTTCAAAGTTCTGAAATTCTGTTAGACAATTCTTTTCTATAAGTGCTCATCAAATCTTTCGAACATCCGAGTCCAAGTGGTTTAAGTATGTTTTCTATGTCTAAGAGAAAATAGCTTTTTAATCATAGTTTGTTCACTGCCACTACTCGGACCAGAGTTATTTATTTCTTCGATTTGAGATTCTTTTGTTCCGATTAATCCGTTCTTATAGCACTCAAGTTCTTCTTGTGCAACATGCAGCTGTGCCTTCAGTTTAATCCGTTCATGCAATACATCTCGCAGTTCCTGCAGCGTGAAGCGTGGGCGATCTGGGTCATCGATGTCTACCACAAGTTTGTCCGACCCAACATTTTGTTGTGAATTGCTTGCTGCCTGTTGAAGTTCTCTGTTAAGTCTTTCCGTCTCGGTTCTTAGATTGTCTCTTTCAATTTTCAATGTTTCCACAGTTAAATTGTGCTTGTTCACCAGACACTCCAGCATTTCTAGGACTCTGATTATCTTATATTGCAACTCGGAAACCCTGTCACAATCTTCTGAGCTGCCGAGCTTCATTAAATCGCGGCCAATAATGTAAGAAATATCGTAGACATGTTCAGCTGTGAGCTCGAATGGATCTTTGTCAAATGCTGCTGCTGGATTCGATTCCTCCATCGACCTGTGGTGCCAATTCCCGTTGACTGAAAATGGAAATAAAACCAACTGACCATCTAAAGATGAAGAATTACTATTTCGCAAATGATAGGCTGAAGTAAAGTTTCACCCTTTGAGTTTAATTAATAACCTGCAAAATAAATAGTCTCGCATTTTCGTTACACTCCTTACCAGAAATCGGCTTCAATTTTCACCACTTCCCTTCAGGGCAAGTATTTTTCACGTGACAGGAAATAGCCGGGATTATTTGATTGACATTTTTCTGAAGCAATGCAATAATTTGTTTGGCAAATTCTAGTTGCTGAGCAGTTAAATATTTGTGCTTGCTTTTACGTCTCATTGTTCAGCAATCAATAATTTATGCAGTCCTTTATTTTGTTAATATTAATTTACATTCTTGCTGCTGCAAGTAAGAATGTCATTGTTCCGTTTCGGAGCATATCACAATTAAACACGACTCGTTTGACACTTGACATTCCACACATTTTCACCCTTCCTGTTGATAGAGCCACATATGTCTTTCAAGAACAGCATCCGTATTGTATAATCTGCAGTTCCTGTATAAGAAGGAACTGCAGATGTTGGTTTAAATCGAAGGTCGATCTCGACCCCGAAACATCATTCCTTTACTCCAGAATGCATGTTCCCCTGAGTTACTCCAGCTTTTTGTGTCTATCTTTCTATGTAATTTTATGTAATTTTAACAATAGCCCTACACTTGCTTTACTCAAGTGTGCAGTATATTTATACTAGCGGACATTAAATATACATTGGAAGCAGGAGTCCGGTGTCATTCAATGTACATGCAGTTCATAGAGGACAGATGAAACGTCCTGTGTGATCTGTGAGAACATCAATGAGAAATAAGGAGGGAATATGGGACCTTTAAGCTCTTTGATTATATGATACTAGATATTGCATTTATCCATATTTTATTGAGAGTAAAGAGGTTGTTTCTTAGCTTCTCACTTTAACATTCTTTATTATCTATCTTTAAACAAAGATTTTATATTCTATATTAAAGGATTTATAAGACCCTTTAATTCTAAAAAAATATTATTACCAGTTTTCAAATCATATTTCCCAGATCATATTTTTTGGGGAGAATCAATCTAATTTCAACCATTAATGTCAGAACACTGTGCCATCTGGCAATCTTCCCTATGCCATTCTTTCACTTTGATATGATTTCTATTCTTCAGTTTTGTATTCTTTCCCTGCCCACTAATTTAGTAGCCTTGCTATTACCAAAGGCATATACACTCTTCACATGACAATTTCTGTAGAAGCTTGCAGTCTGCCATGTCATTAATTAACAATAGTCTTTGATTTTCTAGCAAACCCAATAAGCTTTCTAAACCATCCATTTACTTTAGATTGAATTTACTTACAATTATGTGTCACTTGATGATTGTTTTACAATCACATGTTACTTGATAAAGTTAGTTGAATCCACTGAATCCTCACTTTTCCACCATCATGTTTCACACTTGGCTGAACTACCAAGTAACATAATGCTGATTTGTGCAGACATGGGAACACAGAATACTGGACTGGGGTATCTTCAAATTATTTGGGGGGATTTAGTTGTCACGGCAGTTGGAAGAAGGAACAAATGCTTATAATCATATGATGGAAGGCAGGTTATTTATAAAATATATGAAAATTATTTGCTCCCTTGAAAACTAGTCCAAACTCTTGCAGTGATGTTGTAGGACTGGGATATTTGACATCCAACAACCACAATCAGCTTTCTTTGTGCGAGATATGGCTCCGAACACATTAGGTACTTTCTTCTTGAGCTCCATTGATTTCAATTTTACCAGAACACCACGATGCTACATTTATTTAAATGCGACCTTCCCATCAACGGTAAACTCTTTCACCTCAGCTCAGGAATTCAATTATTTGTTTCATGTTTGGACCAAAGCTGTGATGAGGTCTCAAACTGGTCATCTGTGAGCTTATTGTTGTTGAGTAAGTGCCATTTGATAGCATTGCCAATGACATATTCCATTATTTTAATGGTGATTGGGATTAGACAGAGGACCAAATGTTTGGTTAGGTCCAGCTTTTTATGGATAGGGCATATGTGGACAATTTTCCACATGGTTGGCTGATGCCATTGTAGTAATTATAGTGAAACAGCTTGACTGACTGTGTTGTATCTAATTCTGATCTTCAGTACTACAGCCAAAATGTTGTCTGTTCCCCCTACCTCTGCTGTTCCCATTGTCCTTGTCTTTTTTCTAGTTATCACATTGAGTTAAATTAATTTCTGAAAACTGTCTTCTGTCATGGTGGGATTCTCAGGAGGAAACAGATTCACTTCTGTCTGAAGGTGGTGGTAAATGCTTCAGCCTTCTACAATTTAGTTTAGTGATATGGCATGAAACAGGCCCTTTGGCTCAATGAGTCCATGCCGACCATCGATCTCCCGTTCACACTACTTCTCTGTTATCACACTTTCTCATCCACTCCCCACCCAAATAAAGGAGGAGATATATCGCAAGAGTAAAATGGCAAAAAATACAGGATCAGACAGTCGGATCCACCAGAAGTATGAACAAGTGTAATAAAACATTGGGAAATGATATGATGGAAAGAATAATGGAACTTAAAGAAATGGCTTTTCTGCAATAGGAGAACATCAGTGAAAACAAAGGGATAAGCAAAACTATAATTGAAGAAGTACAATATAACATAAAGGCTGACAAGTTCCATGGACCCATTGACCCGCATCGTAGTGTATTAAAACAGAAATTACTGCATAATAAAGAATGTATTGATTATGATCTTCCAAAGCTCTGAAGATTCTCAAAAGATTGGAAAAAGCGTGGGTATAATGGTTTTGTTCAAGAAAGAAGGTATACAGAAATTAAGAAACTAGGATAGTTAGGCTACGTGGTTAAGAAAAGGATGCAATTAAGGAAGTAATGGTAGGACAGTAAGAAAATCATACTGTAGTGAAACAGGACTATTCTTTGCTGTCTTTACCTTGCACTAAATGTTATTCCCTTATCATGTATCTACAACTGTAAATGGATTGATTGTAATCATGTATTGTCTTTCTGCTGACTGGTTAGCACACAACAAAAAGCTTTTCACTGTACCTCGGTACATGTGACAATAAACAAAACTGAAACTGAAAGCAGCAAAGATTATAATCGTGTGAATGGGAATTTTTTCTTCTGGAATTCTTTTGTGGGTGGTTAAAGAGGAATCAGTACATGTAAAGTATTTGGGTTTCTAAAAGGCATTTAACAAGATACCACATGAAAAGTTACTGCGCAAGGAAAAAACTTATGGCATTGGGGATAAATTACATTTGTATGGCTCGAGGATTGAATAATAAGCTGTGACTAATGAGCTGTCACAAGGATCAGTCCCTGAATATCATCCATTAACAATCTACATTAATTACTTATATACAGGCTTGGGAGTCATTTCTTATATTCTTATGCACTGCTGAATTGCCCCAGGCACTACAGGTACTTGAAACTTATAATGGAATCTTTGTTACTATGTATCTTACGTAACCTTTCTGTCCCCACTCTGCATGTGATGTTTTTATCCTAAACAGTTATTAAGCAGGCACAGATTTCAACTACTGACCATCTTATTTTCCCTCATCTGGATGTTCATAAATTGCTGTCAGCAGCGGGCAGTAGTATATTGGCAAAATCTTTTGAAAATGTGTTTAATTGAATCTCCAGGACTAATAAGAACTATAAAAAATGTCAAATAAAATTATACTGTCAAATACTTAACTCAATTACCTCCATTTAAAAAAAGGGAACAATGATAGCTTATTTTGTAGTAATCTGAGCACAATCTAAACTGTGAATGCCTTCTGCATTTGTATCTTTAGTGAGTGAAAATATCAGTATTGGATAAAACCTGCATCACTTGAATTGTGTCAGAAATGATTTGGTTGTCAGTCTAGTCTATCACAAACAAGGTGTGTACTCTGATATTGTATGGCACTGGAATTATATTGGTCAGAGCAAGGTGGCAATTGCTATTTCTTCTTCCTGTAGACATAGGCAGAACGTTGATAAAAATACAACACCTTTTGTGATCATAATTGTTTTCCTGGTGTCAGCCTGTGGGCCAGATTATTTGAATTGAAATTAGGGTCTTTACCTTTCATTCTATTACTGTCTGGTAAATGAAACACCTTCAGAAATAATGTTGCTCCCCCATCCCCCTTCAGAAGGGGAAGTTCATCCAAACAAAGAATACCAGTTTAGATTGTATTGTCATGTTTTATATTTGGGTGCTCAACTAGTTATTAGGTGATCATCTTAGGGATTACAACAATTTATTTGATTGCTTTTGTTGAACCCCGACGTTCACTGCAAATATAATTATTATGTGATTTAAAAGCAATCTTAATATTGTTAAGGTGAAAAAATATTCTTGGTGTAGTGTCAATACAACAAATATTGTTTACATTAATTTTGATTCTATATTTCTTATCTTCAATTTTTCAAGCTATCTTTTTATCTCCCCCTTTATATTTATTCTGGAAATTGTGTATGTAAAATTATGCCTTCATATTGAGCATATCTTCACTGAACTCCCTTGTAACACTTTTGTCCAAGTACAGTAGAAAGTGTTGAAAGTAGATTAACATGAAATTAACATGATTTAGAATACAGTCTAATTAATTCAACATCAAGGAATCTCTATTTCATTTTTAAAATACCTCAGGAATAAATCCTAGAATAGGCACCCATTCTAATATTTGTATAACTGTTCAAATGAACTTTTATTGCACTCGCACTAAAGAAAAGGAATTTTACATAAATGTCATAAGCCATTAGAATTTTATTAAACTATTTAATGAAATGCAAAATGAACACTGGTTTTACTGCTTACAGATTCATTTGTATCACTTGGTAATGATCAATAGGTTTCCAGAGTTTGGTAAGCGTTACATAAATGCTTGTAAAGACATTATTAATTTGATCAAATTGCTTATGGAAGGTTTAACAGAAACCATGAAGAGAATCATTCAGATGTGGTTGAAATTACTGTCTTAATCAGGAGACTTCACAGTCCTTGAAATTAAAAAAAAACTACTCCTTCAGAAATTGTTCATAAAGAGCAGAGATTTTATATGGACTACTTAATAGGTTGATATTGGAGAGCACTATGTTCCATGTGGTAGATTCCATGCAGTACACTTTTGGGGAAAATAAATCACGTAGTTGTGTTTATTGCCTAGGTAAAATTAATTTTAAATTAAGATTAAGGCTCAATGTATATACTGTCTGTTACAGTAGTGTTTTGGCCAACTTCTTTGCATGTGAGTTATTTAGTCGCCCAACCTTAAAGCTGCTGTTTTTAAATATAGTTACAGGTTCTTGGCACTCCAAAGATACCATTTGATGGAGTACAGTAGATGAAACAATGATTATAGGTTTTCAGTTTTAAAGTGGTTCTTTTTTAAAGAATAGCTTCTTTATTAGTTTGCCTAGTAAATCTATAGGTATTTAGAGAATGTGCTGTGGTAATAGTGAATTCTGCACTCTTTGCAAATACGGTAAAAGAGAAAACAAGCATAGAAGCAGACCTTTTGGCTCATCATGTGCATGCCGACCATCAAGTATCTCTCTATACCAATCCAATTTACCAGCAGTTGATTCCTGCATTATCATTGCTACAGCCAGGATTTTGCCATAAATGCCATGTGCCTTTTCATGCCTTTTTTGATGATTTCACCAAGATAACGCCTTTTTCACGATCGAGTGCCCAAATCAGCCTTTTTTGGCCGTTTTGCTAAAAGGTCGTGCTATGTTCTCTAATTGTACAATGACGTTTTCTATGTTAACACGTTAATATTAATGTTATTATTAACATGTTAACAGTATAACTTACAAGAAAATTTCCACCACCGGGGCAAAACCGGGGGGCCACCGTCAGTCGTTCATTTGTTCGTGCCACTGCCCACTGGTTCAGCCTTCTCCAAGATCTATTTAAAAAAGAACTGCAGATGCTGGAAAAATCGAAGGTAGGCAAAAAACATCTATGGAGAGAAGGAATAGGCGACGTTTCGGGTCAAGACCCTTCTTTAGGCTGATGTGGGGGGGGGACGGGAAAAAGAAAGGAAGAGGCATAGACAGTAGGACTAGAAGGAGAGCTGGGAAGGGTGAGGGGGAGGAGGGAGAAGACAAGGGTTATCTAAAAGTAGAGAAGTCAATGTTGATACCGATGGGGTGTAGACTACCCAAGCCAAATAGCCAAGCTTGTCTCCTCACTACATTTACTGCTGGCTCCAGACGCAAACCTGAGTTTGAATGATCTGTGCAAGGCCGTGGGGAGGGGTTTGTTTTCATGCACTTTTCTGGGCAAGTCCATTCATTCTGTTAACCACCGTTGTGGTAGTAGCACTGTATTTAGCTGTCTCAAGATTACTGTTGTTTTCACTACTTTTGCAATAAAGCTCTTTTGGAAATCAACCTACCGTCTCGACTCGCTAAACTGGTGACCCCGACGCGTCCAATTGATGTTGGACGCCGATATGCAGGTCGCCGCTGTTCCCGACGCCCATCAGAGTTCCGTCAGCCTCAAGCACTTTTAAAATGGAAGGCAAACTAAACTATTTGTATATAGCAGGGACCAGAAACACGTAAACCAAAAGAACATGAGTGTATAACAACTTTTGCCCAAGTCTTCAGTAAGTGCCTAAAATCGTGAGCGGTGTGTATACATTTTTTCCAAGTAGAAAATGAGCCACCCACCGTGTGCTTTGGCTCCTTCATAGGCAATGATTAGAGCCAGGATGTTTAGGCGCTAAAAAACTCTGAAATAGGCAGGCAAAAAAGGCATCATAAAATGGCAAAAAAGGGCAACGAAAAAGGCATTTATTGACTAAAAAGGCGTGTATTTCCACCACCAAAATATGGTTAAAAATGATAATATAATGGCATTCTACATTAAATGACCAAAGTTACCTGGTTGCACGTAATTACTAGCATTTTTATCAAATTATCTGGTGTTAAACTATGCCCTCTGTCAGACAGAATATGCTTCAGTTGTGAGAAACTTCTTTCTACCTCAGCTGAGGTCACTGGTGCATACCAGAAACAAGCTACCGACTCTATATTCATGTCGATATCTTGTGCATTATAACTACCTTTGAGAACTTTAGCTATGTTTTGTATTTCTTCAAGATCTTTATTAGCTAAATTCACTCTCTCACATTTTCCTTGCATGTCTTTACCTACATCGCCAGGAATTTTAGGGATATCGTCAGTTACTTTGTTGAAAACCTGCAAGTTATTCACTAATGTTTCACCACGTTTCTCAATGGAAGTGATAGCTTGTGGGAAGTTTGCAAAATTGGAAGCAATAAACACAAGATCCCGGTGGAGGACATATTCACCATGATTTCACTGATGATCCTGACTGCAGCAGATTCTTCTTCTTCAAAACAGTTGACGATTTATTTTATCTTTTCAAAATTTGCTGCATAGTAGAGTACAGCAGGGAGCCGTGTACATCACCTAGTGCCTTAAGCCTACGCTACCAAGCTCTCCATCTCCTTTCTGAGCTGTGTCTCATCATTGTTTGAGATCTGTCCCCAATACGGTGTGATATCGTAGTTGGTGCAGACATGGTGCGCCAAAGTGTTGCACTGTTTATCGCATGTTCTATGGAGATTGAGGCCAGCGATCATTTTCTTGGTGTTTCTGTCAGAAAGTCTTTCATTCAGAAAATAATTGAAAATCCAGATTTACACACAGTTATGATTTTACATTTTTCCAATTTTTTTAATGTTTTGGTTTGCAGGCGAAAATCTGAAACAGCCAAGAACACATTACAAGAAGAGTGATGTTCTGAATGAAAAGGTTTCACTCTTGCAAGAGGATATCACAAAGCTGGAAATTGATGCAATTGTTAATGCAGGTTAGTTCATCGTCAGGCATACAGTATTATGAGAGTATTAGAGCGAGCACCGAGTAAATGACCAAAACGGTATGGTTTGTAGGTTAACCGGCCATTTTATATTGCCCCATGTGTGTGGGTGGATAGACCAAGTGGGGACTTGATGTGAATGCGGTGAGTGTAAAATAGAATTAGTGTACGTGGGTGGTGATGGTTGGAGTGGCCTCAGTGGGCCAATAGGGCAGGTTATTGCCGTATGTTTCTATTACTCCCTTATTGTGATATTATCTGGGACAGGACCAACATATTTTTGGAGAGGAACTGATATTGTTTCCTTTGGAACAAAATGGTTGGTTTAATTGAAGTATACAAAATGAAGAGTCGACCAATATAGGATGAACATGAAACCAACCATTTTGTTCCTGGAAGTCCTTTCAGGCATTCATAAATGGCTTTTAAAGGACTTTAGCAACTTCATAATTGCTAACTATGCACTTTATTTCAGAGGATGATGACTGGTATCTGGCCTCGTTGCTGGTACCATATCAAATCTGTCTATCATTGGCCTTAAATCCATTCATGTTAAGAATATACACATCCAATTGCAATGTAATAAAACACTGACAACATTTTAACTTAGTAATGCCAATATGGGTTTGGTTGTCATTTTGCAGACAGTCTGATTGTTGTTAAACCCATCTGAAAACATTCCCTATCTGTTTCATTACTATTCAGATGTTGATTTCCAATAATTGTTCTCAACATATCCATTCCAGATTTAATTAATTAATTGTAAGTTAGTAATGGAGAATGAGGAAATAAAGTCAAATGCAAACAATAAGTTAACATATTCATGTGATATATACTATATGCTGGCGTAACTCAGCGGGACCGGCAGCATCTCTGGAGAGAAGGAATGGGTGTTGTTTCGGGTCGAGACCCTTCTTCATCTGATATGTTCATTATTAAATATTAAATGCAATTCAGTGCAAAAATGTAAATTATTTTAATAATAATAATAATAATAACTTTATTTATAGAGCACTTTAAAAACAACCACTGTTGCCACAAAGTGCTGTACATGACTAGTCATGGACAAGAAATTATTACACGACAATAAAAACATTAAAAGAAAGAATAAAAACAATAAAATTAAAAACATTAAAAGCACTAAAACAGGAGCAAAGTCTCAAGCAGGGTCAAAAGCCAAGGAATATAAATGTGTTTTAATACTGGTTTTGAAGATGGACAGTGAGGGGGCCTGTCTGATGTGCAACGGCAGAGTGTTCCAGAGTGCCGGAGCAGCAACAGAGAAGGCTCTATCCCCTCTGAGCTTCCGCTTAGACCTCGGTACCTCCAGGAGCAGCTGATCAGCTGACCTGAGGCACCGGGCAGGAGCATATGGATGAAGCAGCTCAGAGAGGTAAGGCGGGGCGAGCCCATTTAAGGATTTAAAAACAAATAAAATAATTTTAAAATGAACTCGAAAGTACACCGGGAGCCAGTGGAGGGAGGCCAGAATTGGCGTTATGTGCTCCCTCTTTCGAGTTCCAGTCAAAAGGCGAGCAGCAGCATTTTGAACCAACTGGAGACGAGCCAGTGAAGATTGAGCAACTCCAAAATAGAGTGCGTTACAGTAATCCAGCCTAGATGTAATAAAGGCATGGATTACTGTTTCAAAATGCTGCCGCTCAAGAATGGGCTTCACCTTTGCCAGCTGCCTTAAGTGAAAGAAGCTGGACTTTACCACCGCACCTATTTGATGATCTAATTTAAAATCACTGTCCATCCTAAAACCCAGGTTTAAAACTGTTGGCTTCACATACCGTGCCAGGGGACCCAAGTCAACAAGGGGAGGTTCACGGCAGCCATTGGGACCAAACAATATCACCTCTGTCTTCTTTTCATTAAATCCTAGAAAGTTTAGGGCCATCCAGGACTTAATGTCCTCAAGACATGACAGAAGTGATATGACAGAAAAAGCATCTTCCTTCCTTAGCGGCATATATAGTTGGCTATCATCAGCATAACAGTGAAAAGAGATGCCATGCTTTCTAAGAATGGAACCCAGAGGAAGCAAGTACAGTGAGAAAAGCAGGGGCCCTAAAATTGAGCCCTGTGGAACCCCATATGACAGAGGAGCGGAGGAGGATTCAGAACCAGCAAGGCTTACACACATAGTTCTGTCTGCCAGATAAGACCTGAACCATCCCAGGGCACTGCCACAAATGCCCACTAGGTGCTGTAACCGAGATATTAAGATACCATGGTCCACTGTATCAAAGGCGGCAGATAGGTCCATCAGGACAAGAACCACATAATTACCAGAATCATTAGCTAGGAGGATGTCATTAAAAACCCTTAGCAATGCTGACTCTGTGCTATGCATAGTTTTAAACCCAGACTGGAAAACCTCCCGAATATTATGCTCGTCCAAGAAGAGTTTTAGTTGAGCATAAACAACTTTCTCCAGAATTTTAGAGATAAAAGGCAGCTTGGAGATCGGTCTAAAATTGGCCAGAACAGTTTGATCCAGGCCAGGTTTCTTAAGTAGTGGTTGCACTACTGCATGTTTAAAACTTACGGGGACAACCCCAGAACACAAGCTGCTGTTAATAATGGCAAGAACCGACTGACCTATACTAGGGAAAACCTCTTTAAAAAGATGAGGAGGGACAGCATCACAAGGGGAACCGGATGGCTTAATATGGCTAACCACATCCTCTAAACACGACAATGTTACAGGCACAAACTTATCCAATACCACCAGGCATGGGACAGAAACAGAGGGGTCAGAGGCAGGAGCTAAAATAAGAGCCCTTATGGAAACAACCTTATTAATAAAAAAGTGCAGGAAGTCATTGCACATTTCAGACGATGCTTCCAGACAGACAGGCTGCGGGGCATTTAGAACGGGGCATTTTAAATATATATATATAATTAATTTTTAATATTGTGAGACTGATTCATTTTAACAATTAAGTATCAGGTAATTCCGATTTATATTCAGGAGGTTGGCACTGAATGTAAATGAAAGGTTGTGATCTTACAAAACTGACCAAGCCTTTGCCACCTGGTACTTTACAATACTAAGCCTGAAGAAGGGTCTCGACCAGAAACGTCACCCATTCCTTCTCTCCAGAGATACCGTCTGTCCCGCTGAGTTACTCCAGCTTATTGTGTCTACCTTCGGTTTAAACCAGCATCTGCTGTTCCTTCTTACACACTTTACCAAACTTAGTGGTTTAGTTTAGTTTAGAGATACAGCAAGGAAATAAGCCCTTCGGCCCACGCCGACGAGTGATTCCCGCAAATTAACATTATCCTACACACACTAGGGATAATTTTACAATTTTACCATGCCAATTAACTTAAAAACCTGTATGCCTTTGGAGGAACCTGGAGCTCCCGGAGCAAACCCACGCAGGACATGGGGTAAATGTACAAACTCCCTCCAGATAGTACCCGTAGTCAGGATCGAACCCGGGTGTCTGGTGCTGTAAGGCAGCAACTCTACCGCTGCGTTACTCATTTATATATTTAATAAATTCAGTGTCATCTTTTGTTCATCAGGGTTTAAGTACATTTTAAACAATTTAGGTGTCCTTGAGACTCTTGAAAGGCGCCCATAAATAAAATTTATTATTATTATTATTAATTACTTAATGAAAAAGGAAGTTCAGAGAATATGTTGCTTTCCATTATCAAAAAGTTATGCAAACTGATAAATATATTCACCCTTCAGTCTCTTTACTTCATTCCATTTTCAATCTTCCTCTTGAAGTCACCGATTCTTATTGTGTTGCCTCAAATATACCGGCTCTCTGGTACTTTCCTTAATTAGACATTTTTTGTAAGCGAAAATTAAGCACTGAGACTATCTGACAGGAGCAGAATGTTCATTTTCATGCATTCGTATTTCTGAGAAGTGTGTCACCGTGCAGCAAACATAAATGAATTTCTTTCATTTTTTTCCTCTTGCTCTGGGTAATGGGTTTGCATATCTGTTTTGCAAGGTTAGTCAACTCAACAGCAAATAGAAAAAAAAATCTTGCACTGCTGATTTACTGGCTATCATTGATCTGAGTGTCTAGTAAGGAAAATTCAAACCTTGTTTCTACTTTTGAATCTTCATAGTGATATTCTTTTCAAAAAAGAAACATTGAGATAGAGCAAAGGCCAGGAACTGAACTTCTTGAAAGATTTGTAGTCCCATCTAGCAAGACACCTCAGTACAGTCTGCCATTTTTGAGTAGCTGCCTCCTGGTCAGGTTATTGGCATTTAGTTACATGATTTTCAGCTTTAGTAATAATCTCTCATGAGAGATTATATCAAATATCTTCAGACACTTCATAGCAATAACATCATTAGATATATGCCTGTCCACTACTAAAAACATTGATCAGATTTGTAGGACATGAACTCCCCTTTGCAAACCATGTTAGCTGCCATGAACTGCTGAAAACTTTCCAGGTGTTCAGATATTGTCTGCATAATTATAGACACTAATCATATATTTTTACAATGGGTATTTGCTTATTGGTATATAATTTTCCTCCTCTCAGATAGCAGAGTGAAATCTGATTAATGAGAAAGGGCACAAGGGTAAAGAGAAATTGATGAAATACCGTGGGCAGGTTTGTATAAATTTGGATAGGACACCAAAACTGCAAATGCTGCATAACTGCATAAATGGAAAACATTGCAATCTATCTAAAACTGGTTCCACATGAAACAATTACTTCTCTGTATTTTAGATGTGGAATCAATCTTTTCAATATTTTCACTTGGGTAGATTAAAACTGATAAATAGTATTAAAGTATTTCTGTGAGACTCGCCACCTTGAACAAAAATAATACATTAAATATGATTGGTACTCATACATAAATGGGAAATTATGAACAGTGATGATTTATGGATGAACCTTGCAGTCATTTGTAACACTCAACACACAACGCAAATCCTTTGCTAAATCTTTTGTTATATTCGAAACAAGGAACTGCAGATGCTGGTTTACAAAAGAAGGTAGTGTGCTGGAGTAGCTCAGCAGGTCAGGAATCAACTCATGAGATCATGGATAGGTGACATTTCAGGTCGGGACCCTTCTTCAGATTGATTGTACCTGGAGGGGACAGAAAGCAGGAAGAGAGGAGGGGCAGGACAAAGTCTGACACAGGTGAGGGGCGGGGGGGGGGGGGGGGGGGGGGGGGGTGATAGGCAGATGATTGGACAAAGGCTAGAGATGAAAACATAGAAGGTATGAGACAAAAGGATTGAGGATTTTTATTGCAACAAACCCTCTTTAATTACAAGGCTAAGATTGCTTTCTTTCCAAGGCATCAAAAGACTAATCGGGAGATTGCTCACTTGGAAAGTCTATTTAAACAACGTCTAGGATGACAATTTCTTGAGTTTTGTTCCAGTTTACTTTATAGGAAAGAACTGACTTTCTCCTAAGCATCTTTACATGATAACCTATGTCCCCAAAATCCATAAAACCCAGTGTTGCTAAGCTCACTGATTTGAAATGAAGCTACTAAAATTTTAATATAAAAAGTAGTTACATAATATTAATGCACCTAACTTTAAATAGAAAATAAGGACAAAGGGTAATTGATTGTTGTTTTCTGTTTCCAAGAATAGTAATTTTATGACCGTTTTCTTTTCATTTCAATTCTTAACCTATTTTCCTGCAGCCTTTTCCCATTGCTGTTCTCTAAACAACCTTTCTTCCAAATTGATATTTTCTGCATGGCCTGCAGGTTTCTTCCACATTGAAAAGGTAGCAAACTGGAACTCTTTCCTCAAAACATGTGAATGGTGTGAAAATTGCAGCTTTAAAGATTGATAGATACAATATTGTGTGTGAAGAAATATGATTGTATTTGAAGTCCACATTAGCTATTATCTAATTGAATGGCGCAGTGGACTCTAGGGATGAAATGTATTCTATTTGTAGTCTTTTTCAGTTTTAAAATTTGTTTGTAACCTTTTCAAGTTCTAGTAGCTTTCTGGTTCTGACGAATATAATTTACTTGTATCTTTCTTTTAAAAAAAACAGAAATATTTACTTGTATATCCTGTGCCCTCTGCCATTAATATTCTGTCTAAATTATAGTTGTTGAGGCCCTACTTTCAACTATTTAAAAAAATGATGATAGAATTGTGTAGGAAGGAACTACAGATGCTGGCAGGCACCATCGCTGGAGAAAAGGAATAGGTGACGTTTCGTGTCAGAACCCTTCCTCAGATCTTGAGATGAACTTATTTTCACTCTTTCTGACAAAGGGTCTTCAACCGAAAACAATAACCTTGTTTCTCTTTCCACAGATGCTGCTCGTGTTTTCTAGCTTATTCAGTTTTCAATTTAGGTTTCCTGCATGAGCAGTTTAAAAACATCTTTCACTAAAAATCTATTATTATTTTCACTCCTCCTTTCTCTTTTATTGCTTTATGTTGTTATTAGGCTCATTGCCTTGATTCTGTTGGAATATAATTATTTTATTGTACCTATTAATTCCAGAAATCATGGCAATACTGCAAAATTCCAGCAGCTGGCACTATTGATCTGAAAAAAATGCTCCCCTTTACAGATTCAAACCATTCTATTCTCAAGACTATGGAGCGAAGGAAATAGACAACGTTTCGGGCCGAAACCCTTCTTCTGACTGATGAAGGGTTTCGGCCCGAAGCATTGCCTATTTCCTTCGCTCCATAGATATTGCCGCACCCGCTGAGTTTCTCCAGCATTTTTATCTTCCTTCGATTTTCCAGCATCTGCAGTTCCTTCTTAAACTATTCTCAAGACTGTATATTTTGCAGTGGTTTTAGAAAAGCAAAATGTATCAAGGTCTGCCATACTGTATATCATCACCTATGAAAATGTACAGGCATCTGGCGTCGCTCACCATTTGGCGAAGTAAAAGGAACATTCCAGGAACATTCCAAATTAGATTCCATTTTTACAAACACGTTGGCCCAAAAAGAAATTGTATAGAGATATTTCTAATGAGTAAAAGCATCCGTGGCCATATGTAATGTACATACACATAACTGTGGTGGTCAACCTGCTTTGCATGCATTCACTTACAAATGTAAAATTATCAAAATGTATGATGGCATAGCCTTTACAGCATTACATTTATGGAAACAAATGGTTGAACTGATAGTTGGTAACTGATAATTCAATGATTGTTGATTTTTATACATCACAACAATCCTAACTTTTAGTTAAACATCTAGCAGTGGGTGCAAATGTTAAAATTTGGAGAAACTATTACAATCTAAACTTGTAGGGTTAGAAGAATTAAATCTTGCTGCACAGAACAAGGTTCATAGTACATATGACAGCTCTTTGATTGAGCTCACCAATTAGACCCAAAATCTTACCCCATGGGCCTGCAGTTTTTTTCATGACAGGATTTGTATTTGGTTTGAGTTTCCACCACCATTTCAAGTCATTGCATTGCAGATCAGAACAAATCAGGTAAAAATCCACATGTCTTCTGTAATCAAATTTTGAAAGATAAGTCGATGTCTGAGAACCTCTGATCTCCATCCACAATTTACAGATTTTGTTTATTTGAACACAAATGTTTGTAATTGAAAATAACAATTTAAAAGTGATTATTTTAATCTAGATTCTCACTCATTATCCCTCAACTGTTGTAAATTACCTTTTCCCACCACACTCATTAATATTTAAAAATCTGCTCATAGCTCTGGGACTATATTCAAATTCCTTTTGTTATATATTTTTCCATTTGATTTAAGTGTTTTTGCTCAACCACTGAGACTGTTAGTCAATTTTCCTTTCTGCAATTTGTCTGCAAAAATGGATTGGAATTAGTATTAATCTTACAGTGTCCAGGATGCATGTGTCAAGCATCCCTGAATGATTAAGGTAATGAGTAGTTGTTCTATTCAGAAAAGGAATGACTGGCACAATACACAATGTTCTTGACTGATCTCAAGTTCATTGGCAGCAATGGCATTACAATTGGCTTCTCATTACTATTTCAGTATAAGGAAGCATTGCAACCTCCTTATTTCTGGTGTATGGAGCTTTGTTGTGCTTTAGTCACCAGTTGTATAGGAAACTAATATTTTGACTTATTTCCGAAGCCTGCATGGTGAAAGGTATAAAGCACCACCCCATTCATTTAAATGAACTTTCTGAGACTGAGTGAAAAGATCAGTACAAGTTATTGGGGGAAGGGGGAAGAGAGAATGGGGACATCCCAACTACTAAATTCTGCAGCAAGTTACACAGCTGTTTTTAGGTTGGCGAAGTGTGGGTCTGGTTGCCACACTATACGAAGTGTGGGATTGCATTGGGGAGAGTACAGAGACGATGAACCAGGATGTTGTCAGGTTTGGAGCATTTCATTTATATGGAGAGACTGGATAGGCTGAATTCATTGTCCCTTACCTTTAGTCAGAGGATAGTTAATCTGTGGAATTCATTGCCACAGAGGGCTGTGGAGGCCAAGTCAGAGGATATTCTTAAGGCAGAGATAAACAAATTTTTGATTAGAACGGGTGTCAAGGGTTATGGGGAGAAGGCAGAAAATGGGATTAGGAGGCAGAGATCAGCCAGGATTGAATGGCGGAGTAGACTTGATGGACCGAATGGCCTAATTCTTTCCTATAACTTGTGAACTTGGAGAGAAGGAGGCTAAGTGGTGAGCTGATGAAAGTACATAAAATTATACAAGAAGTAGATAAGGTAGATAACAAATACCCTTTTCCTATTGTGAGGGGTCTAAGGCAAGAGGGAATACATTTAAGGTGAAAGGTAGGAAGTTTAGATGGGATATGAGGGGGAATATTTTTCCCATAGAAGGTGGTTGGGATCTAGAGCACACTGCCTGAAAAGGTGGTGGAAGCTAATATTCTCTCAACATTTAAAAGCATCTAGACAAGTACCTGTACTTGTATTGCCAAGACATGTAAGGCTGCAAGCCTAATGTGGCCAAATAGTATGATGGATGGCATGAACATTGAGGGCCAAAAGGTCTGTTTCTGGACTGTATGACTACATGCCCATCTTAACTTAGAAGTGAGTCGTCATTCCTTCATCAGTGTTGGGTCTAGATGCTGTGCCCAATGGCACTAAGGGGGACTATTTGCCAGATTCAAGAAGGCATCTTGCCACAACCTTGCCAGGGATCTGAGGGGCAGCCTTTCCTCACAGAGGATGGTGCATATATGGAATTAACTGCCAGGGATTGGTACAATTAAGACATTTAATATATACTTGGACATACCTGGATAGGAAAGATTTGGATGGATGCAGGCTGGGCGCAGGCAAGCTCAGTTAGGCAACTTGCCAGGCCTGTTTCTGGCTTTTCTTGTCTATGATTCCGTGCCTTTATCTTGCAAAGGTAATGTAGAGTTGGCCAATAAATTATAACCTTATCATTAATGCCCACGTCCCAAGGTGAAAACATTGAATTGTTTCTTAAACAATTTCGGTACCTTAAGATCTTCCTAATTGAATAAATTGCACTGATCCAAAGAATAATTTTCAAGTGTAGTTATCTTGGCAACCAACCATGACCTTTCAACAAATGCAATGGGAGGTACAGAAAATGATACAGAATTAGAACTATTTGCTATTCAAAATGTTTCTGAGGAAATGTTTCTGCTTAGATGGAAAGTGCAAAAAAAATGAACGTGGATTAATGGATGAAAGTCACTCTTAGCAACCTTATATTTTTCACAATCTAAGAGGAAGTATCTGATTTTTCGAATGGTATAATTGAAATTGAGAATTGGTCCATTAGGGACCGTAACTACCAGTTAGCCAACATCAATGCATACATTTTATATTTATTTCACACAAAGAATTACATTCAGTCATGGAGAACACAGATTTTCCAAATCTATGATTTATCTTTTAATATATTTGTTTGATTATCAGCTTCAAAGTTCACTTATCTGAATGAATCATCATGGTACTTCTAAGATAGATCACAAAGCATGTTATGCTGATGATGCATTGAATGTTCTTAGTTCACATTGTAACTTGAAATTTAATGTCTGATTTGATTTGCTTCATCGGTTCCTTAACCCAGCATTCCTGTCTCTGATTCCAAGAGAGTTTAACCCTTGATCTAATTGTAAAGAAAGTACTAGTTTGAAAGATTTGGATTTCTGATTTATTTAAATAGACACAAGAGTTTCTAATTGATTTACACAAAAGGGAAAGTTAAGTGAGTGTTTGCTTCAGATAACTGAAAGTTATTGTGCCTTTAAGGAAAGTAATTGAGCTTTTGTGGCTTTGGTTCTTGGTACTCTAAGAACTAAATTGGGAATTGGTAAAACTATTGAAGAAAGAAAGAAAAGGAAACTTCAGATTAAAGGGACAGTTTATTCTGGTGGTATTTTAGTAACTACCTTTATCGCTGACATCTATGAAAAAGCAATCTCTTCTTCAAAGTCATAAGTAACAAGATTCATTTCAAATAAACCTCTATTAGTTGCTGAGATGAGCTGGTCAAAAAAGTGTGCTGATAGACAACTGTGAAGGATTAAAAGTTCAGGAGACCTTGGACCTAAAGTTCTATGAGCTGGCTTCAAACAGTTGAATTCGAGGAAAAGCTTGTAGCAAAACAATTGGCATGACGGGGCTAATACTATACAGCTGGTTAGCGATGTGATGGCTGTTGAAGGGGCTGAAAGACAAAGTACAGATGTCATTGAATTTAAAGCTCTTTTAATTAAAAAAAAAGTGATGCAGTGAGTTTTACACAATGAAGTGAGAGTGTGTTCAGCTTCAGCACATCACAACAAAGTTCTCTCTTCCGGTGTTATTCAGGGTTTATTGGATCCCCACCACTCTTTCACAATGTGTGCAGTGGACTTTAACAGGTCCATATCTGCAGGTATTTTAAAAGGCATTGGTAAACTATTCTGACAATTACAATCTATTTAGAGAGTGCCTCTTTAACATTTTATTCCTGGGAATTTCTTGAACTTTAAGTTATAAAGGTGAATAGTCAGAATAACACCATTCAACTTCTTCTATGGCCAAGGCAATTTTGAATCCACTTTATCAAGTCGCCATAGATCCCAGGTGCCTTAATATTTTGGATCAGCTTACTAGAAAGCAAACTCATTGCTAACATTTATTTCAAGAGGGCTTGTATACAAAAACACGGATGTAATGCTGAGGCTCTATAAAGCTCTGGTAAGGCCTCATTTGGTAAATTGTGAGCAATTTTGGGCACCATATCTGAGGAAGGATGTGCTGGCACTGGAGAGGGTCCAGATGAGGTTTACAAGAATTATCTCTGGAATGAGTAGCTTAAATTATGATGGGCCTGTACTCGCTGGAGTTTAGAATATTGAGGGGGAACGTCATTGAAACATGCAGAATAGTTAAAGACTTGGATAGAGTGGATGTGGAGATGTTTCCACTAGTGGGAGAGTCTAGGACTAGAGGACATAGCCTTAGAATTAAAGGGCATTCTTTTAGGAAGGAGATGAGGATGGTAAATCAGAGGGTGGTAAATCTGTGGAATTATTTGCCACAGAAGGCTGTGGAGGCCAAGTCAGTGGATATTTTTAAGGCAGCGATAGATAGATTCGTGATTAGTAGAGGTGTTAGAGGTTATGGGGGGAAGTCAGGAAAATGTGGTTAGGATGGAGAGATAGATCAGCCATGATTGAATGGGCCAGTAGACTTGATGGGCCGAATGGTCTAATTCTACTCCTATTCCTTATGACCATATGACTCTGAAGGCCCTTGTCTAATGCTTTACCAAAGTCTATGTATAAACATAGCAATAGACCATTCAGCCCTTCGAGCCAGCACCGCCATTCAATATGATCATGGCTGATCATCCAGAATTAGTACCCTGTTCCTGATTTTTCCCCATATCCCTTGATTCCGTTAGCCCTAAGAGCTATACCGAACTCTCTCTTGAATACATATACAACGATCTCCTCATCAATCGTGTCCATCAGCTGCTCGACAAACTGAATCAAGTTTGTAAGACATGACCTTCCCCACACAAAGCCAGGCTGACTATCCCTCATAAGTCAATGCTTTTCCAGATGTGAGTAGATTCTATCCCTAAGAATGTTCTCACTGGCAGTCTCACTGACCTATAATTCTGGTTTGTTCATATTTGCCCTTCTTAAGTAAAGGAAAACATTGGCTATTCTGCAGTTCTCTGGAACCTTGCTTGTGGCTAAAGGGGATACAGAGATCTCTGTTAAACCCCACCAATATCTCTTGTCTCTCTAATTGACCAGGGATAGATTGCTTCAGGCTCTGTGGAATGTTTATTGAGAGATTTTGTGTTTTCATTTAAGCATTCAAGGTAGAATGAATTCCAGAGCATAATAGTAGAAGGAAATTATATTTATGTATTATCTTGTTTTTAATTTAAAACTTGCACAGCTAAGATAGTATCCCATGGTTGAGAAGCTTTGCAGACTTCTTTAAATGTAGTTCTTCTTCAGAAGTTCTGTTGTGTGTGAATAAGATGCACATCCCTATTTCCTGCTCAAATTATTTGTGGAGCTTTGCTCTAGGTGCTTAGAGCCAGCTGATTCTTTAAGCACTAATTTTTTGGTAATATTGAGATAAAATAAGAGGTTTAATTTAGCTTTCCACAACTAATCCATTAGAGGTTGGGAACTTCAGCAATAAACCTATTTAAGTGTTCCAGTTATCTAAGCATTCCTTTGAAGTGAGAACTGTGCTCACTGATCTCATAGGTTTTTGAATTTTGAATAAATTCCAGGATCAGCTGGGTCAGATTTTCACTTCCTTTCGCAGCCTTTGCCTTTTTTTCTATGGTGCTTGGATGTCAGGAATGCCACTGTTGAAATGGAAACACAAGATGAAGGTTATGAGGGGTTGAGGTTGAGAGTGTAGCAATGAGCATTAGTTCAATTTAACAAATAGTGCGTTACTTTTCTTTGACGTACACTTTGGTACAGAAATTATACATTTTACTACTGGTACAGTGTCTAAAAAATTAGCTACAGAATTGTGCTGACAATATTTTAGGCCTAATTTAAATAGAAATTAATGAAACACTGGCAACCAAACTTTGTTTTCCTGCTTTATATTTTGCTAATTAGCTATACCATAAATGATGTTCTATTAGACTAACTCAACTGTTGGATGAAGGCTTACAATGTTGTGCATTAGCAAGCCTTCATCCATCATTTGAACAGCTGAAAAATGATAAAGGATAGAAGCAAAAAGACTGCCTTGAAACTTCAGCAACCTGGGTTTGATCCCCAGTGCTGTCTGTGTGGAATTTGCATGTTCTCCCTGTGACCCTTTCCTCGGGTGCTCTGGTTTCCTCCTGTTAACCAAATATGGGTTTATAGGTTAAATTGACACTTTGTGTAGGTGAATGATAGAATCATGGTGAGGAGATGAAAATTGGATTAATGTAGGATTAATGTAAATGGGTGCTTGATGGTTAACATTGACTTGGTGGACTGAAGAACATTTTTTCATGCTGTATGAGTCTAAAAAGATGAATAGGTTGCAATAATTTGCACTAGGTTCAGATTTGCAGTTGGTGCCAAAGAATACTAGGTTCATGCTTGTGGTACTCCATTGGTGAACCTCTGATGTTACTATAGTTGAAGATGTAAGATGCCCACAGATTCGAAGTTTAGGTATTTTCCCCACAGGAAAAGATGGAAAAAGATTTGAAAAGATGTTAGTGATTCTTGTTAAGTCAAATAGCTCATGATTAACATAATGCCTTTTCTTGTGCCAATGTAGAGAGAAAAAACATTAAGTTACTCCTGCTTAAACAGGCTCTTTGAATCACCGTATCCATTCCCACGTTCCACCACTTGGTCCATAGCCTCCTATGGCTTAAAAATTCAAGTGGGTGTCCAGATACTTCAAAGTTGTGAGAGTACCTGTCTCCAGCATCTTGTCAGGCAGTGCATCCCATCTGAATTAAAATATTTCCTCAGATACCTTCTAACCCTCTTAATCCTTACTTTAAATCTTACTTTTAGACTTCTCTGTTATGGGGATAAAACCCCATTATCTAATCAAATGCTATCCAAGTATTTTTACAGATATATGATCAAAGATAAATAACTTGAACCGAATGACCTTCTATGTCAACAGAAAATTGTTGACCAATGTAACGTCTTTTTCCATGATTCATGGTTTCCACACCATGCCATCTCACCCTCAAATCTTTCTCCAGTACTGTCATTGGACATAAATAATTATATCATAATGATAATATTCCTCTTTTAGCTGCTGTAGTTTTCATTATTCTGTGTTTTTAATGATTTTTATGCTAAATGGCTGGGCCAAGACTGTATAGTTGTAAATGGTCTTTTAAAGTTGTCTGTGTCATAATTATTTTAGATTTATGAAGAAATTTATAGTTGAAGGTTATGTTATATTACTATATTACATTGGAGTTGTGGGATTTGACTTACTGATTTGTTCACTTCTGAAATATTGCCAAACCATCCAAAGGCACTTTCACATTCAAAGCCAAAACCATTTCATGTTTTTTTTGCTCTCAACTGCATTTAGAAATGCAGTACACATTGACTTAGTTTGTTTGAGCAGCAGCAGAGCATTGCTTCTTTCGCAAATCTTTCAAATGGCTATCTATTTCTTTGATTTTAATCTGAGTCTAGACACTGATTATGATTGGGGAGCTTCCCTGGGAAACTACATTTTCAAGACTTCACAAATAAAGGCACAACCTAGTAAGAGGATCAATAGGATCCCAATTTTAAATCTTAGTCTGTTCTGCATTAGCTGATTATCACTTGACCCTTAAATGTAGCAGTGAAATTGGTCTCCATGTCTTTGTTGTACAGAATAAGTTAGGCTCTGGCTCCTAATTAGTATCTAGTGACTTTTGCAGAAGACTGCGTGTGAGCATATTTTACCCAAGTATGGGACTTGGGCACGGTGGCGTAGCGGTATAGTTACGGCCTTGCGGCGCCAGAGACCCGGGTTCGATCCTGACTACGGGTGTTGTCTGTACGTAGTTTGTACATTCTCCCCGTGACCTGTGTGGGTTTTCTCTGAGATCTTCGGTTTCCTCGCACACTCCAAAGACGTACAGGTTTGTAGGTTAATTGGCTTGGTATAATTGTTAATTGGCCCTAGTGTGTGTAGGATAGTGTTAGTGTGCGGGGATCGCTGCGGACTTGGTGGGCCGAAGGGCCTGTTTCCGCGCTGTATCACTAAACTGAACTAAATGTAATTATAACTAAACTAATCTAAACTATAATTTGTATTTACATACCATCTTTAACGTGGCAAAACATAACAAAGAAATCTATAGGAGCTTTTATGAGATAAAATTTGACTCAATGTCATGAGAGAAGATGTTAGGTTACATTGTGCGCCATTTTCAAAGAGAATGCCAATCATTCTAAATATGGGTAGAAACTTGGGAAGATTTAAACACAGAGTAGTAGGGGTACGATTTGGAACCTAACATTAAAAAATATTGGAAAGGAGAATAGGTTTGGAATGAGTCAGTGGGTTGAATGACAAGAATTGAGGGTGGATTTTGTTAAGGAGCTGTGTGATAATGGGCAAGAATTTCTTACAGACACAGGAGAAAATGCATTCACAATGTGCACTGATTTAACAGCTGCTAATGTAAGTGGAAATGACCTAATTTACTATCATAAACAATAGAATTTGGCACCAGTGCACAAATATTTCAGTTATGCAATATGGAGAGACTTTAAAGAAATATATAATTGATGAAGCTGTTAGCAGTGATAACAGTAACTCCGGCTGTATTTAAAAAAAAGTTTATTTTGAAGAGAACAAGGAAATGTTCACATTTGTATGTACAAGGAAAGGGTCAGCATGTTTCAGCTTGAACACACATTTAACATTGAAATTTCAAGGCACCTACAAAAAGAGGCCAAAGGGCTTCACAATGCACTTTGGTTTTGTCTTCTGAAAATCCTTTTTTCCATGTAGCAATTCTTGTCAAAACACAGCAAGCCAACCTTAAACAATACAACATTTAGAGAATGAAAAAGAAGTGACCATTTAAAAATATATAATGACGATGGAGCTTAACTAATTAACCTGCTCCTTATGATTTATTGTCTCACGTGGAACATAATTATTCACACAAGACAGTAGATGCCAGAGCTAATAATATTAATTCATCTTTTGATAGTTAACTCCTCGCAGAAAGGTAATAGTTCCGCAGTTCCAGTATTTGCCTCCATGTCCTTTGAACTGCATTTTCACATGTTCATTCTTTGTTCTTTAAGTTGTGCACTCAGCTTTAACCAGCGTATTGGATGCGGGCAATAATTCACCTTGGCTTCTTAATAATTTGTTATATTTTGTTCATATCCCCTTTTTAACGAATTTTAAAGCAATAATTCTGGAGCTGTACTTTGCCAATGTATACATTCATCCAGTATAGCGTGAGAGAGGTGAGTAGGCACAGACCACTTTGTTTCTGCAGTCAGCTGCATCTTCCTACATTGACAACTACTTCATATTCTAACTGGACTCCTCTACTACTAGCATTTGATTCATATCAATTTTGGGACGATAATGAAAAGAATACTTTATAAGCAGGATGACACCTACTTTTTCACAGAACATAGAAAATAGGTGCAGGAGTAGGCCATTCGGCCCTTCGAGCCTGCACCGCCATTCAATATAATCATGGCTGATCATCCAACAGTGTATACTCGGTGTAAACAGGGTTTCGGCCTGAAACGTTGCCTATTTCCTTCGCTCCGTAGATGCTGCTGCACCCGCTGAGTGTCTCCAGCACTTTTGTCCTAAAATTGCTGAATCACTAATATCCTATCTAGAGTATACCAGTGTATACGCTAGATAGGATTTTGATGTATGTTTGCTTTAGGATTTTTAAGCAATTTTATCATCAGGAATTTGCATTGTGGAAAATACAATTGTTTTGTTGAAATTAAGGAATCATTTCTGCAAAGAATACTTGTATGACCAGTTGATTCTGAATGACATATGCATGTACCAGTAAATAATTTAAATTCGAAATAGCAAAGCCCTGTTGTAGAATGGCAATTTGTATTGGCAATACAAATTTGTAATGGTGTTCTGGTGACACTGTTAACTGGTTAAAGTGGCAAACTACCAGGAGCCGATACTCTGCTAAATCAAGACCTGATTTGTAATGCATGGTTTTTCCTTAAATTAAATGAAACCCAAATAGGAAGTAAAATGACAGCAGATTAGGAGTGGAAACAAGACTAAGTACTGAGATTTGTTTTGTTGATGCTAAAAAAGAAAATCTAAAAATTAGATGTAGTATTTTAATTCCAAGAACCTAGCCATTGCTGACAATGTAAACATGTGTAGCTCATCCCCAATTGTCCTTCCTCTTTGTTAGGTCAGAGAGCAGTTATAATTCAATCCTGCTGAGGTGAGACTGGAAGTTGAGTATGTAGCATAAAAACCGTTTCCCGACACAAGGGGTTTTAGTGACCTAATTCAGCCGTTTCATGGTAACTGATAGTAAAATCCCGCTTGGTTAAAAAAAAGTTAAAATTCTGCAACAGTTCTGGTGGGTTTGATTATTAGGCCAGTTACTTTGATTATTAGGCCAGTCAGAGCTAAACAGCATGGAAACAGACCCTTCAGCCAACTTTTCCATGTTAACCAAGTTGTCACGTTGTTACCATGTATTGTGATCATTGTTAATAGTGCATTTAGCCATGATAATTATTTGCTGAACATGGGATATTTTACATTTGGTGATGAGATTGGAAGGTCAGAGAAAATACTCTGTAATTTAGCTTACTGATGAGTAGTGCTGTGCGATTTCAAAATACATGTGAAATACCTATGATGGTTGTCAAAGATGTAATCTGTCTAAGGAAAAATAATATCTACCAGATATGACTGGTAAAAGATGGCTGGAGTCAAGATGGGAAGGGATTTTCAGTGTGGATGAGTAAGGGTGGCAGGAGAACAGCTGAATCAATCATTATTTCCTTTAACAATAACGATTTGTGTTCATGTAATTCCATTAACATTGCAAAATGTCCCAAGGTCTTTTATAGGAGTGTTATCAAACAATGTTTGGCACTAAGCCATGTCAGGACAGAAAGCTTGGTCAAACGGATAGTTTTTATGGAACCGCAAACAGAATAAGAAAGACAGAAATATTTAGGGAGGAGATTAACTAATCAGGAAAGGATAAGTGAAGGAAATCATAAAGCCGTGTATGTGAAATGTCTGTGCTCCATGCCATATCAGATATAAAATAAATTTCCCTCTGTATTTCAAACAAAGAAAATTAATTTTAAAAAAGTCTAATTTTCCTTTGCTTTCTAAATGGGCGATAACTGCTTAATAAAATGGCATATGCCAAGGGGTGCTCTTTGCTACCTTCTCCTGTACTTTGTTTGCCAAATGTGAGAAGCACCATTTTTGGGTAAAATCAGTCATATCACAGAAGAGCTTCATTCCTTGTTGTTCACTAAGATGGCCAGCTTGTAATTCCCTGGGACATATAAGGATCAAATTCATTTTCAGTTTAATTAATGGTGGAACACTTACTGTTCATAGCATAAGATTTGCAAAATAATGAAGCAAAAGCATGAATCAAAAGGATGGGTGACATAATGGATTTTACTTGCAGTACATGCTCTAAAACTATTTTTTTTGTTTATCAGCCAGTATATATTGTCTTTATGGTCAGTATAGCTGCATTGACAAAGTCGAGAATGCTGGATGTTCAGATCTGCAAGTAACATCGGAGCAAGTCATTATTCATGCCTGACTGCTTAGGATAATTTGTAAATCAATCTGGTGGAAATATTGGCAGTTTTCCTGTGTAGGAGAGTGATGCTGCAAAGATTGCTGGTAGCTCGTTTTTCTCATTTTGAAAATGTATCGCACAACAATGAGGTGTGCTCTCAGTTTAAACCTGTAAATTTACATCGCTCTTGAATGGTGCTGCGAATTAGAATCAATATTTTATTTTATGCACTCTACTCCCTGCACTATGCACTGCATTTTAATTATATTCTGGGTGGTTGAGATAAACATTTTACATAACGTTTTATTAAATGGTTTGTTAAAGTGAAGCATTTTTAACAAACATTTTAGCTTGAGTGTTTATTACAGTTTTAGCATAAATGCTTACATTCGTATAGTAGGCAAGTTAGTTGGGTGGTTCTGCTTTTGATCTGAGCTCAATTGAGTGACAGACAGATATCTAGATATGTGAAATTATTATGTACATGTCATTATCCAAGTCAAAGTGCAGAATATCGAGTCTATCCAGAATGCAAATCATACCCTGCCAGTCTTGACAACATTCTATTACTTTTTGTTAACCTTTCTAATTACAATTCAGAAAGTAATTTAAAACTACTGGGGTTGTGGAGGTAGGATGGAAGTGAAAAAAAAACTGTAGTTAATATTCTCATTCAAATTGTCTGATTGAAAATAAATCAATACTTTATGGTTATTTAAAAACAAATTAGAGCAGAGAAATGAAAGGTTAGATGATATAACTACAATTACACCATCATTAGTCTGGAAATAGAAATTACTAATTTACTATATTTAGGGTCACACAAATATTAGAACATTTTACATATTAAGAAGAGGATTTATTTAAAAGATCAGTTGTAACTTGATCATGATAAATTGAAAAATATATTTACAGGCAAACTTTTGTGATCTTCATATTATTTATGTTAATTGTCAATCCAGTTTATGAATGCATCTGGCACTTGTATAGATTTGAGACTATCAGTTCAAATGTTCAGGAAACCTTACCATTAATTTACAGTGATCAAATGAAGACTTTTGTGAACAGTTAAAATCTTTCCTTTCAGTAAAGATTCCCTGAAGGAATTCTCTGTATATAAAAACAGATTTCTAGACGATCACCATACAGAAGCCAAAAAGCTGACATTACAGTGAAGAATTTGAGACTCAGATTCTTAGGTTAGCTGTAGGTAATACACTTGTACGTTTGTGGTAACTTGGGACATATTTTCCATGAAAAATGTAGCCTTTTATCATCTAATAAAATATTTAACACCATCCTAGGTTTGCTTCAGTTTGAATTTGTTCTTTTCGCAACATTCAATTTAATTTATTATAAGGAGAAAATACTATTAACCCTTCCAATATTTAGTTTTACTGGTCATTTTTGAAATAGTATTACTTTCTTCAAAACCAAGGAGCATTTATCACATAGGAAGCAGGAGATCATATTTATGGCAGAGAGTTTTGGCTAAGCCGTGTCCAAATACACCATGACATGTCAATTTTCTACACTTTGTGTTGTAGGAATAAATGTACTACAGAACAAAACAGACTCATAGTTATTCAAATTAATTGCAAAATTTGCTTTTGGGAAAACAATTCATTTTAGTTGCAATTTTTGCCATTTTCCCCACAGTAGTCCACAGAAATTTAAGTTGAGGAGAAAAATAAACAGCATCGCAGGTCAGATACCTATATTACATCTATTTGGTGTGACATCTAAGGACATGTAATTCACAATCTAGATCTTTATTTTTACAATACACAAATTTCTAACTTGAATTTTAAAAGAATGTTTCAGTAGAATTATCTTCAAATTATGTTTCTTTTCCCAATTACAAAAAGCTCTTAAAACGTCATAAAGAACTAAATATTTTAAAACTAGTTTCCTCTTTTAAAATACCATTACAGAAATAAGGAAAACATAGCATCAACAGATGGAACTACTGGAAGTGTGGGGAATATTTAAATCCTGCACAAAGAAACGGATGTATATTGTAAATATATGTGTGCATGTTAATAGCCTCTTGTTGGACCATATTGAGTAAATCTTCAAAGTGGTGGGGAAAGACTGATTGATTTAAAAAATATCTACGTTGTTTACCTGTTTGACAATCAAAAAGCTTGGTAGTCTTTAGACTGCCTGATGATTCCAGAGTAGGATCTTCATTCTTAATCCCACTTCTAGTCAAAATGCGAACGAAAGTCTGGCTTGAATACAATTAGGAAGCTGTGTTTTCTTTCTAAATATCCAGCTTTTTTAATCTTTTAAGCATATTAAATATAAATTATATGACAAATGTACAAAATATCGTGCCAGGCATATTCTGCTGGACTTTGTGTTTTGTCCCTAATGGTTTTTATGATTTTATTTTTAAATATCTTTTGTTTAGCAGTGCATTGGAGATAATAATGCAGGGAAGCATCACTGCAATCACGTGTAAGAGTATTCGGCATCTGGTATACCACCGTCTCTGTAACCTCTGTTACTGCCAAGTGCTGTACTATGACTGTTCTTGTAAAGACTTGTCCCATTGGATGGAAATATGGTGTGAATGACATATTCCTCCTTTGGTCGCTGTTGGTTATTGAGAGGAATCATCTGAAACCCACTCCCTCTGATTTCTAAAATTGAATTATCTTTCTTTGTCCCTGCTTCTGCATAGTCATCCTTTTTCCTACAACCTCTATTGTATGGTTGATCCTGTGAGAAAACATTCCTATTGTTGTTGATGTAGCAGCAGAATGCAGCAAGGACAACAATAATAAAAACTAAGGCTGAGGCACCTCCAATAATCCCAGCGAGTGGAAAGGCTACATGGTCCGATTCTTCTTGCTCCCTGTTTAGTGTTGTAGTAGAACTATATAGATCAGCGGTCTCTGCTTTAGCACAGACTGGAGTTTCATCTCTTACATAAAAATTGCTGGCTTCCATTGTTACCATGCAGATGATGTAGGTTGACTTGGGTTCAAGAGCTGTGAGAAGATATTCAGTTTGATCTCCTTGTACCAAGGTTTCAGTGATGGACCCAACTGATGGGTTATGATCAAGTCTAAGCCAACTAAGCCTAAAGGATGTGACTGGCAACATTGCCCTCCATGTTATACGAATACTATCAGCAGTTAAAGGCATAACGTTAATGATTATTGGTTTTGTTCCTGACCCTCCTGACAAAGGATGGTCCACGTCTAAATCTGGTGACTTAAGATATGGTCGCCTTGGTTTATATGTGAATTGTAATCCTTGAGTGGCAGTTATTGTATATACAATTGGGGTTGTCTTCAGAGCTGTATTGCCACCATGCAATCCAATCTCAAAACACTCATTCATTTCTGTTTTGATGTCTTTGACTGCCATTCCTCGAACTTTATCTGGGCCTTGGCACATCAACCCTCTCACATTGACATGAAATGCAGTTGTTTGTAACCAGTCTTTTAGCCACATCATCTTGCAGCCACAGTACCAAGGATTGTTGCGTAAGAGTAGCTGACTCAAGTTCACCAAGTCATCAAAGACTCCTTTGGGCAAATTTGTTAAATTGTTATTTGAGATATCCAGTCTCTGTATCTGTCTCATTTTAGAAAAAGCATTGGGTGGAATGTAGCTAATGAGGTTATCTTGAAGATAGAGCTTCTGTAAATTTGAACCAGGTAGTTTTGATGGTGGAAAACTCAGAGAGTTTCTGATCAATGAAAGTTCAGTCAAATTTTGAAGTCTACTGAAAGTCTCATCTGCAATTCTTTGATTAGCTAAAAGATTACCATCCAATACCAAGCGCCTCAAATTGATCAAACCTTTGAATGCATACTGTGGAATGGTTGCAATCCGGTTGTCATCCAATCTCAATTCTTCCAGTGTTTTAGGAAGACCAGTAGGGATGCTGCTGAGATGGTTCCTTGACAAAAAAAGCAATTTAAGGTGCTTACTGTCAGCAAAAGCGTCTTCCTCAATGCTAACTGTGGACACTGAATTATCATCCAAATGTAACTTTTCCAACAAAGGAATTCTTGCGAGTGCATCATGAGTAATGGCTCGAATGTTGTTGTCCTGAAGATGCAGCTCTTTCAGTGATCTGGGGAGGTTTATTGGAAACTCATCCAATGCATTTTCATAAATGTAAATCACTTTTATGCTCAATAGAATCTTCAGTTGGTTTGGAATTCCAGCATTGTTAATCTGGTTATTTTGTAGGAAAAGAGTTGTGGAGTCTTCTGGTAGTTTGGCAGGAATTGATGTCAAGCCACGGTCATTACAGTAAACAAATCCATTGTCACATCGACACATAGAAGGACAAGTAGATAGAACTCTTGGCATTAGCAGTGCTGGTATGGTAACGCAGAATAGCAAACAATTTTTGAAATCCATTGTTTGTAGCAGCATATGGAGATTGGAAATTTTATATTTTTGCCCACTTATAATCTGCAGGGTAGGAGAAATTACAAAATACACATTAGTTAACATACAGTTTCTTCTCACCCATCTTGTTCAATGCAGCATATACACCATGCAAAAATGCAGTTTTGTAACTTCATGTCATTTATCAGGTGGAGCATGAATTAGGCTTTTAAAAAAATAAATCTACTTACACTGAATTGGCCATCTAAACATATATGAACAATGTCATAAGGTCTTAACATTACAAGAGTGAAGTTCTCTACTAAAGTATGTTTTTCTTCTGTCAGCTATACTGAAAGATTTAAAAAGGCATATCTATCTGCTATTGGCAAAAAAAAGCATATATCTTTTGATCTGTTATCAGATTTGCTTGGACAGTGGCTGACAGAAAACAGTATGTGACCATACAGAGCAAAGCCAGCATGATGTTACTGTCCAGATTTGGTGATATAAAAATGCCTTAAAACGGACATATCTTGAATAAAAAGATGACATTCCTGACATCCAAAAACGAATGCGCTGATAAGAATAATCACCAATAATTTTATTGGGTAATGGCACAATTCCATAATCTTAATTATGAAAGGAAATCAAAAATCAAAGATATCTACATGTGTCCTTCTTGGTGTCATACTAAATTAAACTTTTATTTCTCAACAAGTAATATTTCTGGAGCCTGTTCCTTGCATTAGCTTGTTCATATTAGGATCACTTTGGAGTCAAACTATTAAAAACACTTGATCATCAATTATCAAAGATCCAGTTCACATCTGTACTTTGACTAGGATAGACACATATTCATTCATATTAGAGGTTTTGGTTACTCAGCTTGTTAGGTTTTGGATTCATTAAAAAATGAGTCTAAAGAAGGGTCTCGACCCGAAACGTCACCTATTCCTTCGCTCCTTAGATGCTGCCTCACCCACTGAGTTTCTCCAGCATTTTTGTCTACCTTTAAAAAAATGATTATATTTATTCCAACCAGAATTTTTGGAAGTTAAGTCTTGCTATTAATGTTTAAACCATAATTGAATGCCTAGACATATAAAACTGTTTGTGTAGTTTCATGTGTATGGTTGACACTAATTCAAAGCTGTCTTTGCGTGGGACATGACCTGATTGATTTTTCATGGATGAGGTCATGAGTGGGGTGAATTACAAACATCTGTTTCTGTCAGTTACGGGGTGAGAGGAAGGTATTGCTCCTTCATTGCTTTTTCATTTATTCTCCCTTGTCTATGGTCATGATGCTCGTACTCCAACATAAAATTATGCCACCAAAGTTAGAACCCAAGGTTAAATTTCCACTGGAAAAATTAAAAAAAACTTTTTTCAACAACATTATTTTACTTGTAAAATTTGCAAATAAATAATATTGTAGATTGTACGATTCTCCGTACTGCCACATAGGAAATGTCATCATATTTATATTACGTTCAGCATAACATCAATTTTCCTTTATGCACATTCCTTGAGTAAATAATGCAAATATTTTTTTTAACATTGGTTTCTGCCTTATAAAGCCTCTGTGGCAGCTGCAGCACCACTCTTCAATGCTTCTAGTCGTAGACCATAGAACATGCTAGTTTGCAACATTCAGTGGTGGACAGCTCTTAGAAATCGAGTTTTGTGAAGCTCTTTCATGAATTTGATAAGATTAGATTAGATAAGTGTCATATACAGTAGAGTGCTCAGAGTAAACATTATAAAAATGCAGTAATGATAAATACAACAGTAAATATGACAACAGAATGGTGCAAGATTGTAGTGCCAAATACGAGCAGTGCAAAGAAAGTACAATAACGGAATAATTGAATGAAGAGGACACGGCTGCACCGTCGGGAATATTGTATGAAAGAGGTGATTAGTTCAGGGGTCCATTAACTGTGGGGAAGGAAGCTGTTCTTGAATCTGGATATCCGAGCTTTCAAGCTCCTGTATCTTCTGGGAGAGATAATAGGAAATGTCAGTGACAGGCATTGAAGATGCTTCCAACCTTCCTGATGCAACATTCTGTGAAGATAAACTGGATAGAAGAAAGTCACAAACCTGTGATAGACTGGGCTGTTTACACTACTCTCTAGATGTTCAGGCGGTCAAGATCAGAGCATGCTGAGATGCATTCTGTCAGAATACTACGTGTAGAAGCTCGAGAGAACCTTGTGGACATGCCGAGTCTTCTCAGACTCCCAAGGAAGTCAATATGCTGATATGCTTTACCGTATCAGTGTGAAGGGACCATGTTAAATGCGAATAATATGGAGGCCAAAGAACTTGAAGTGGTTGACCATCTCTACAAGTTGGTCCACAAACAACTTTTTTGTCTTGCTGACATTAGGGGCTAGTTTATTATATTAACACCATGACACTAGATTTGGCGCCTATTTCCGGTACATCATCATTGTTGTAGATCTGGCCAACAACAATGATATCGTCGACGTAAAGATGTAGAGCACACAATCCTGAGGGGCACCAGTGTTGAGGATAAAGAAAATGTTATGATGATTTCTAACAGACAAAATTGTGCTGATCAAGAGGCCCAGAAGCCAGTTGCAGCTAGAAGCCTCAAGGCTTAGGTTCACAGGTTAGGATTGAGCTAATTTGGAAGTATGGTGTTGAAGGCTGAGTTTTTGTCTGTGAACACTTCCTGACGAAGATGTTCTTATTGTCAAGAAAATCCAGGACTGAATGCAAGAGAGTCCTCCATAGATTTATTTTACTATATAAGAATGTCAGAGGTCTCGAGTGTCTTGCGACAGGTGCAAATGTGAGCTATTACCAACCTTTCAAAACACTTCATAATGGTCGATGTTAGAGCTTTTGCACAGTAGTCATTGAGAACGGTCACTATTTTTCATGGGAACTGGAATGATGGAGGTTTCATTGAAGAAGATTAGGACTGAAGATAGTTGAAGTGAAAGGTTGAAGATTTTGGTGAAGACTGTGGCCACTTGATTTCCCTTGTGAAAGCATGAAAAACAAGGCAGTGCACAATTTGGTTTACAAAAAAACAAACTGAGTTCTGAAGTAACTCAGCAGATCAGGCAGCATCTCTGGAAAACATGGCTAGGTGGTGTTTCAGGTCGGGACACCTTCTTAGGCTGATTGTAAAGTGTGGGGGTGGGGTGGGTGGGAGAGAAAGCAGGAAGAGAGGAAGGGCATCAAAACCTTTTCTTTTGCACACAACTTCTGGTGAATGACAGGTGACAGGATACAATCCAACTGAAAGGAAGGATTTAAGTCATATAGCCCGAGGACAGAATCTCACTATGCAGTGATATGGTGATTATTTGTGTGTTGTAAACCAGCATTGGTAGTTCCTTGTCAAGTTATAGTAGTGTCTACATGCTCAATAATGGTGCAGACTATTTAGTCTCAGAATGCACGTTACCCTGTGATATTCAGTTTAGATGCATCCGCTATGATTCATCTTTGAGCTTACTTATTCTGTGACTGGTGTGCCATCTATTATCATACTTATTCCTCAACCACATGCTTGTTTAATTTTCATTCCATAAAACCACAAAGGATTAGTGCCCTGCATGCTCACTGTACAATGAACGACCAGCATTCAATTTGCTTTGCTGCACTAATACATGATACACTGTGCCACCATTTTGCATTGTGATTGAACTTTAGGCTTCAGTTTTATATAAATAAAACTTGTTTAATATCAAACGATCATCAACAATCATATGTTTTAATTCACACAACCATTTTTACGGCTGTGTACAAATACAAGGAATGTGTAGTGGAAGAAAATCCATGATGACATTTGTCTACCAGTCTTTTAACTTTCAGTTAATACCGTGAAGAAATTATGCAATTAATTGTTTCTAGATATATAACTGATATCAACGCCGAGGAACCCTTGGGGGATCCCGAATTTGATTGCAATTCTCATTATTGAAGATTAATGTGAAAAATCTATTTTAAAATGCTTATCATTCAAAAGTATTTTCAAGCGTGTATTAAAATATAACGAGGACAGGTTTAAATCTTATTTAAAAGTGTGCCTTTCTGGCTCAGTCATGAGATCAAACAGTTTCTTGATGTACAAAGAAGGTTAGTCCTGTGAAGTCAGGATTCTCTTCTCTTCTAAATTATTCCCTTGAGAAGTAATCAGTCTGAAGAAGGGTCTCGACCTGAAAGTCACCCATTCCTTCACTCCATAGATGCTGCCTCACCCGCTAGGTTTCTCCAGCTTTTTGTCTACCCTTGAGAAGTAATGTTTGTTCCACCACATTTTAAGCCACAGAAAATGGTTCCTTGGATGGGAGTATATCACTAGAGCCTTGTAACTTAAAAAGCGAAGTGTAACTAATGCATTTTATTACAAGACTTTAAACCAAACATGGCCTTTACATCAGGTTAAATTATGTAGCAATTTTCTGTGATCTCTGACATCTGGGAAGAGAACCATCGGCCGCCCCCAGCTACGTTACAAGGATGTCTGCAAGAGAGATATGAAGGCGCTCAACATCGATGTGGAGTCCTGGGAGAGCCTTGCAGCTGATCGCACGAGGTGGAGAGGCACCCTGAACCAACATCTCAAAACGGGGGAAGAGAAACTGATGAACGCAGCGGCAGACAAACGGGCACACAGAAAGGAGCGCAGCAACTTCAACAGACCAGAGACCACACACAAATGTGACCTTTGCCACAGAGACTGTCACTTCTGCATTGGTCTCTTCAGCCACAAGCGACGCTGCTCTAGCTGAGGTTTGGAGCAAGAAGCCAACAACAAGGATGCATTACCCATGGTCAATCATGACCGAGGAGGGGCCTACATGCATTTTTTTCCGTGTTCCTTCTCCTCCTGCACCTTAAATGTGTCTGACAGGGTTAAGATTTATTTTGAGTTCCACGGCCTTAAGCTTTGGGTACATTTGTTCCCATGTATTATCTTTGTCTATTCGTTTGTAAAACACCAGTAAAGTGCTAATGTTGCCTTACACGCAGGCTAATTTGTTTTCAGTTGTTTAGAAAGAAATGTGAAATTGTCAACATGTCTGTTTGAAAAAGATTATTAAGTTGGTAGATGGTGTTTTGTTCCAATTGAATCATAAAATTTAATGACATAAAATAAGCTATTCATTCTATATTAATCTGGTTTTAGTTGTACAAATTTAGATTAAAATATTGGTCTGGACAAAGTAGCTCCATGATTATGTGTTGTATAACATTCATCAGAAGAGGCAAACAGAGCCTAAGTTCCTACCTTTCCAACAGATCCCATATCATCTCTCTCCACAACCACACCTCTGCTACAGCCACAGTCACTCAAGGCGTTCCCCAAGGCTCCGTACTCGGCCCCCTCCTCTTCATCATCTACATCCTCCCCCTTGGTCAGATACTCCCCCACTTCAATCTGGACTTCCACTGTTACGCTGATGACACCCAGATCTACCTTGGCACCAAATCCCCCCACAACCCCCCCTCTCCCATATCAACTCCTGTTTGTCAGCTATAAAAACCTGGATGCAACATAATTTCCTCAAACTCAACAGCGATAAGACAGAATTCCTCCTCATAGGCTCCAAAGCCACACTCAGCAAAATCAATAACCCCACTCTCACCATCAACGGCACCACTGTCTCCCCATCTCCCTAGGCCCGCAACCTTGGCGTGATCTTTGATTCCACCCTCTCCCTTGAGCCTCACATCCGCCATGTCATTAAAACCTCCTTCTTTCATCTCCGCAACATCGCCAAACTCAGACCCTCTCTCACACCGCCCGCTGCTGAAAGACTCATCCATGCCTTCATCTCCTCCCGACTGGACTATTGCAACTCACTTCTCCTTGGCATCAGCTCCACCTACATCAACCGACTCCAACTGGTCCAGAATGCAGCCGCCCGACTCATCACCCATACCAAATCCTGGCATCACATCACTCCAGTCCTCAAACAACTTCACTGGCTTCCCATCTCCCACCGGATCACCTACAAAATCCTGATCCTCACCTACAAAGCCCTCCACCATCTGGCCCCCCCATATCTCATTGACCTCCTCTCCCCCTACCAGCCCTCACGGTCCCTCAGATCCACATCAACCAGTCTTCTCTCCATCCACAAGTCCAACCTCTGCAGTTTTGGGGACAGAGCCTTCTCCAGGGAAGCTCCCAGGCTCTGGAACTCCCTCCCCCAACTGATCTGCTATTCCGTGTCCCTCACCATCTTCCAGTCCCGCCTCAAGACCCATCTCTTCACCTCTGCTTATCCTTAGCCCCACGTCCCTGTCCCTTTTCATCTGTGCATTAATTGCCTCATACTGTGTTTTGTATTGAATTCTGTCTTTACTTTGTGTACTAGTCATGTCTCTACTATTTATTTCATTCCCCTTACATGTTTTTCCTCTACCTGCTCAATTTTTGTAAGGTGTCCTTGAGACTCTTGAAAGGCGCCCATAAATAAAATTTATTATTATTATTATTAAGTTTGATCACTAATTCAAAAAATCAGCGTGCTGGAGTAACTCCGTGGGTCAGGCAGCATCTCCAGAGGACATAGATAGGCGGCATTTCGGGTTGGACCTTTTTGCAGACCGATTGTAGTGGGGGGGGGGAAAGCTGGAAAAGAGGTGGGTGCAGGACAAATCCTGGGAAGTGATAGGTGGTGGATACAAACGAGGAGGATTGGCAAATGGATGGCAAAGGCTAGAAATGAAAAGGAGACTAGAGTAAAAAGAACTAGAAAATAGACCATTCAGTCCTGACCCAAAACGTCACCTATCTATGTATTCCAGAGAAGCTGCCAGACCGCTTATGTCTTTTTTGTAAACCAGCATCTGCAGTTCCTTGTGCCTATATTAAAAGACACTTGGGGTCATGTTCCTGCCAATAACATAAAAGTTAGGTCAAATAAATAATTAATTTAAATGAAATAATGCAGTTTAAATTAGCTGTATCCATATTTATCTTCCAGATTTTATAACTTTATGTTTATATGGAAATTTCAAACCTCTAATTACAGTTGCAAAGCATGCACACAGGCAGAGTAGTTGCAATGAATAGTTATTGAGAGTTAGGCATTATAAACTAGAAATTTCTGTGTAAAGTTTTCATTAACCTTGATTTTCCTCTTGAAGGTTGTTCCAGTCATTCACGGACTTGCTTGATGTTTGATTGCTGAGAAAATGTAAGAGCATTGAGGTATTTATAAAAGTAAACAGATGTCTTCTAGAATTAAATTATACTGTTCTCATCTTTTTACAGTTTTGAGCACACGATTCCACTCTTCAAACTGGAATTCACTCACTAGCTCCACTGGTAAATGTTTAATTGTTTTTTTCAGGAATTTATTTACATTTTGAACAGCGTCCCATTTAAAACAGAATAAACACTTCCTGATTTTTGTAATCCTTGCAATTTTGCATGTAGATTAATTAATTTGCAGCTTTTGTCAGCCGAAGTACCTTTGCAAAGAGACAGACGTAATTTCCGTTACCCATTCCCTGTGTTACTGCCTTTTCTTTGCATTCCTTTGCATTCCTAGGCAAAAAGAGAAAGGACAGGAATCCAGAGGAACTGTATAATGTGCAAGTACAGTAGGGGGTTTCATCATCTCTGGACCCCTGCCACTGCAGGTTGTTATTACAGTTGTTTCAAGTTTTTGTTGTGGTCGGCACCACTAGACCGGCTGCTTGCTAATTTGGTCAAACAAAAGTGCATATGTTCTCACTTAGTCACACTGACATTCTGTGAAAGGGGTTTCTTTTATATTTCAATGTACATTTTCTATCACCTAGATAATGTATATTTTTATGGCTAAATTGAGTACTATAGAAAATCTTCCTTCCATCACTGCTTCATGAGATTTGAATTGATACAAACCAAGTAATGTGCCCAAGAGCTCTTGAAACTATATTTATTTTATTTGTATTTAAGTATCATGCATATGGCTGGTCTTCTAAAGCATGATTAGAATTTTAGCCTTTGTGGGCACTGTGATTATTATGAGGGCTAGTGTTTCTGTGAAAGTTTGTGTCTTGGTGAAATGTTTCTCCCCATTGAAGCATAGCCCAATTATTCACATTGTAGCGGCACCTGCTGGTGCGCGCCAATATCGAACCCGGCAGTCGGATGCCACGGGCACGTGACCCGGGAGGGGTCGGGGTTTTCGCGCGGTTTCGCTTTCCCGCGGTAGTTGTTCGTCGACCACCGTTGTGGCCAGTCGCGTATGTTAGACATGTAAGATCAGAGAACGAGTTTCGAAATAAACAGTGTTCAAAGAAACTGCTTGTTGTCTTTTCACTGCTAATACATAATGTTAATACTTGGAGAGAAAAATAAAGGAATCTCAGTTCAACGTGTGAAGCAACTTTATAGTAGTGTGCCACAGAGTTGGTTGGTTTCATGACATTTTATTGCTTGTGAATGTCTTTACAGGCTGAAATCAATAAAGTGCAGATTAATAAATATAAGAAATTTAACAGGTCAAGCAGCAACTGTGGAAAGAAAAACAAAGTTAACGTTTCTGGACAAAGACCTTTTTGGGAAAGAAAGAAAACCAATCGTAAAGAAGTTGGAGTAGGGATGGATAGGACAAAAGGAACCTCCATAGCAGGGTGACCAGAATTACTGTGTATTAAATTGCAGAGACCATTTAGTTGATGGAAGTTGGAAAATAGGACTACAAATGAAGAAATTGGAACGTTGCAACATGCAGAGCTCAAGGACATGCCCAACAGATATGATTGTTTGAACGGGGAAAGAAAAACTGAATTTCTTCTACATAGGAAAAATCAAACCCAGATTAGGTGACTGCTTTGAGGAGCGCCCACATTTAGTCTGCAGGAGTGTCCCTGAGCTTAATGTTGCTCATTCACTTGCACTCTGACCTATCTGTCTGTGGACTCCTGCACTGATTTAATGGGGCCCATCACAAGCTACTTCCATCTGGGCACAGTGCAGTGTTCTGAAGCCAGTACCATATTCTATAACTTCAGGTAACTCACTTTCTCTGTCTGTTTCAGAAATAGCCATTTATGCTATTTTTATTTCAAAGACATTTCTCATTCATTTGTTTAATTATTAAAAACACAACTTAAATAAATTATTCTTCTATAAAATAGTTCAATTTCTTTCCAACGTGTCTATCCCAAACTTACAATTTGTATGCATTAAGACAAGACTGCAAAATCAATACATTGTTAATTAAATTTAAAGTGTTAGCAAGGCTGAAGAATAGTTAAAAGATCAAGGCCAGTTCTGTTTTAGGGAGGGTGATTAAGCATTCATGCTCCTGTGCGTGACAACTAAACTAAGGAATTTATACTGGGTGTGCCAGTATACTGCTCTGATAAGCTTTTGGTATTCTGATTTGACAAATCAGTGTCACTCCTGCTACACTTCTTATCTTGCTTGATTTGACAATGGAAACCTGGATGAATCTTCAGTTGGCAATTTGAGATCACTAATTAACCATGTGAAGGATTGTGCCTGCAATCAACGTATGTGTTGGCACTCTTGCAATGTGCTACTGCTCTAATTAGCAGTTTAATTCAGTTGCAGACATTATTTCTTGTTTTATAAAATAGAAATAAAAATAGAAAAATTTATTCTAAATATTTTTGTTTTATCAAAACAACCATATCGAAAACGGTTACCTTTGGAAAAATATTAAACACTTTCTTTTCAACTATTTCATATTATTTTACATGTGAAAATTTCATAGATATTTTTGTCAAAAGAAAATGTTGCTTTTCTGAAAAAATGTATACTGATTTTACATGATTAAAGAAATGGTGGTGAAGTTACTGTGTAAAATCCATTAGATCATTAGATATATATAAGCTGGAGATATATTAAATATTTGAAAGAATGAGGAATTGAGAGTTATGGGGAAGTTCGCATTGGTGTTTGTTTATTATTGTCCGCGTACGTAGATACAATGAAAAACTGTTTTGCATGTTAGCCAGGCAAATCATACCATGCTTGAGTACAACAAGCAGTGCATGTGAGAAAATAAGCATACTGCAGAATATAGTGTTACAGCTGCAGAGAAACTGCAGGTGAAGAAAAAATGCAAGGTCTGCATGAGGCAGATTGGGGGATTATCAATACATCTTTAAAATTTATGAGAGACCTGCTTACGAATCTGCTAACAGTAGGAAAGAAGCTGTTTTTTAATCTAATGGTACGCATTTTCAAGCTTTTGTATTGACAGGGGAGGAACTGGTACAGTAGAGGATTTGAGGCCAGCATATATTGGTCACGATTGGTTAGAGGGGCCTGGTGGCCCAGTCCTGTTCCCATTCTTGTGTTTTTGTGCACAAACCACCCATTATCTATCAAAATAATCTGTAAATTATCAAATACCTCTTTACAAAATGTATTATCATAGCACAGAATTGCTCTGGCAGGTGTCAGCTGTTGTGATACTATCACTTGGGAGAAACATTAGTATTGTAATTCTTAGAAGAAACATTAGTATTGTAAAGCCACAATATATAGTCCATATTCAAGATCTGCAGCCAAACTAATGAGTATGCCACTGCGGTCAAATACTTCATCAGCAAGTATGTGGAGTAATGTGTACCAAATAAGACAGTATGAGTGTTCCCCAAACCATGGATGAACTGTGAGATCCATTCCTGCTTTAAAAGGGCATCAATTATACCGGTGCCCAAGAAGAGTAAGGTGACATGCCTCAATGACTATCGACCAGTGGCACTAACGCCAGTGGTGATGAAGTGCTTTGAGAGGTTGATCATGGAGCAAATCAACTCCTACATCGACAAAAACCTGGACCCACTGCAGTTCGCGTACCGCCACAACAGATCAACGGTGGATGCGATCTCGCTGGCCCTCCACTCCGCACTGGACCACTTGGACAACAAAAACTCATATGTCAGGCTGTTATTCATTGATTACAGCTCGGCATTTAACACAATCATCCCCTCCAAACTGGTTACCAAACTCGCAGAACTGGGTCTCTGCGCATCCCTCTGCAACTGGATCCTCGACTTCCTCGTCCACAGACCACAGTCTGTTCGTATTGGTGGAAATGTGTCAGCCTCAATAACAATCAGCACGGGAGCACCTCAAGGCTGCGTACTCAGCCCCCTGCTGTACTCACTCTATACCCATGACTGCGTAGCGAACCACAGTGCGAACTCCATCATCAAGTTCGCTGACGACACCACTATTGTGGGGCGTATCACTGATGGGGATGAGTCAGAGTACAGAAGCGAGATCGAGCAACTGTCCATATGGTGCCAGCGCAATAACCTGGCCCTCAACACCAGCAAAACCAAGGAACTGATTGTGGACTTTGGAAGGAGTAGGAGGGGGACCCACAGCCCCATTTATATCAACGGGTCGATGGTTGAAAGGGTCAAGAGCTTCAAATTCCTGGGCGTGCACATCTCTGAAGATCTTTCCTGGTCCGAGAACACTAATGCAATCATCAAAAAAGCACATCAGCGCCTCTACTTCCTGAGAAGATTACGGAGAGTCGGATTGTCAAGGAAGACTCTCTCTAACTTCTACAGGTGCACAGTCGAGAGCATGCTGACCGGTTGCATCGTGGCTTGGTTCGGCAATTTGAGCGCCCTGGAAAGGAAAAGACTACAAAAAGTAGTAAACACTGCCCAGTCCATCATCGGCTCTGACCTTCCTTCCATCGAGGGGATCTATCGCAGTCGCTGCCTCAAAAAGGCTGGCAGTATCATGAAAGACCCACACCATCCTGGCCACACACTCATCTCCCTGCTACCTTCAGGTAGAAGGTACAGGAGCCTGAAGACTGCAACAACCAGGTTCAGGAATAGTTACTTCCCCTCAGCCATCAGGCTATTAAACCTGGCTCGGACAAAACTCTGATTATTACCAACCACTTTCTGTTATTTGCACTATCAGTTTATTTATTCATGTGTGTATATATTTATATCATGGTATATGGACACATTTATCTGTTTTGTAGTAAATGCCTACTATTTTCTGTGTGCTTAAGCAAAGCAAGAATTTCATTGTCCTATACAGGGACACATGACAATAAACTAACTTGAACTTGAACTTGAACTTAAGTCTGCATTGTTCAACTCAAATGGTTCTGTGATCATGAGGTTATGACAAAGCCATCAAGGATGCCATGGGGACTTCCAAACCAAGCTAGAATCTAGGGTAACTACATAGACACCCATCAATTATGGCAAGGCTTGCATGCTTTAATGGGCTACAAAGTAAAGTCGCTGGCAAATGTGTTCCTTCCCCCAACATGCTCAATGCGCACTATGCTCGCTTTGAACACAAGGTCGATGGAATGATGTCGGTAACAGACACGGGTGCAGCTGAACCCATGGGCACTGTCGCAGATGTCAGATCGGCTTTCCTGAGAGTGAACCTGCAGAAAGCAACTCTCCTGGATGAAGTCCCTGGTCATATCTTCAGGACTCGTGTAGACCAAATTACAGGAATATTCACCCACATCTTTAACCTCTTCATACTTCATTCTGAGGTTCCCACCTGCTATAAAAAGACCACTGTTATCCTGGTGCCAAAGAAAATGTAGGCAGCGTACCTTAATGACCCCTCTTGGGCATATGCTACAAATGTTTAAAAGCAAGATTCAGGAATAACTTCTTCTCCGCTGTTATCAGATTACTGTATTGTCATTAGGTAAGAGTGTATTCCCCATCTCCAACCTTACCTCATAGAGACTTTGTACTTTTTGTTACCTGAATTATCTCTACAAAAAATGCCATCATGCCGTAACATTATAATCTACACTCTGGTATTTTTGTCTTTGCGTTAACTACTGTACTTGTGTATAGATTGGTTATACTCAAGCATAGTAATGATTTGATTGGATAGCACACAAAACAAAGTATTTCACTTTATCTCAGTACACATAAACCAGTACCAACAGCAAAAATATGTACTTACAAAACTGTTACTTGATAAAGTCTCATAGTTCTTACACGGGAAACTGAGGCGTAGCCCGTTTCAAGACACAGTAACTAAAACCGTGGCTCCACGGAGAGACGGAGGCTTATCTCTTAAATAAAATAATCACTGCAAAAAACACTATTTAGTACTCTGTTAGTACTAGTATTGTTAACTCAAAATAGTAATTTATTTTAATCCTAATTTCAATCAAGAAATGTATTAATAAAGGCAAGTTGAAATGCTCCCAAAATACTAACAAAATACAAAACAAAACTAGCCTTATTCTACAAGTTTCATGCCAGTCTACTATAGTGTGGAAAATGCTTTAATGAACAGTAACTTACTTCATACAGGTTACTTTCTAACATAATTCTTCAACAGCAAGCAGGACATTAGCAAGCTGAGGTAAAGCTCCAGTCTATATAGTCGTGCTATTAGAGACAGCAGTTTCCAGAACAAAGTAGGTGGGATTCCTGCTATAATATTATGTAACTGTGGAGTTGAATCACAGGTTCTTTATCTGTTCAGCTACTTAACACGCAATTGAGTGCTGTCACAGCTCCTAAGGAACTTCCAATGTAAACCTTGACCGATGGCGTTTACTTCTATGATTGGGGAATTTGGCACCCAACCCACAACTACTTGTTGTGTTTCTTTATGATGTGGAAACAGTTTAAATGACAGAGTTGCTCTGCCATTTGTTCTTTTCTAACAAAAAGAGTTGTCCTTCTCCAGATTTGTCTGTCCTCAGTTAAAAGCAGCAAAGTAACCCCTACAAATAGTAAAAGAAAACTAGTTACAACCATAAAATTGTTTGCTGAACTTTTGTCCTGCTCTTGATTTAATGAAATATTTGCTTTCAATTTTCTTTTGAGGCACTGGGTGATACTTGGGTGGAGTTGCACAGCTAAATATGTGTTGTTGATTATTTGTGTAAAGCTAAATATGTGTTGTTGATTATTTAAATATGTCCCATCCAGTCCTTAGTTGATATTTACATAACTAAATAGCAAGGAGTGGTCACCAGAGAATGATCAGACGTATGGCCTCAGGTGGATATCTTCTCCTCCTTAGTTCTGAAGTCATCGTGGCTCTAAATCTTCAACCCTAGCTGAAATCAATTAACTCAAATCATGGACCATGCCAGGATGTCACCAAGACTGAGTGATTCAATCTTTATTAACTGATTTGCAACAAAACTATACTATATTGGTTATATTAAAGGATTTTATTTTGGAGAGCATGTACAGTAGCATGCAATGGCATTTCATTAAATGTACATGGCTTCTCTTCCCTGGACCCATAAAGTTTTCCAGCAATTATCACTAACAGATTTTGCCAAAAGCAACTGTTCCTTCAATACAAGAAGAATAGCAATTTTGTTTTTTTGTCTCTTGAGCTGTCAATGCAACTGTTCTTTTTTTGAAAAATAAGAAGTTCATCTGTATATGGTTACAAGGCATTGAGGCTGCATTCTGGGAACACATTTGTGAGCAAATCAATTTCTGATACGTACCGGATGTCTTTTACTGCAAAGTCCATTAGTGTTGACAATGGAATATTTGTTGAAATAGAGAAAGCAGTAATGCAAGAGCTAGTGATTACTATAAAATTGATTAATTCCCCTTATCTCAGCTGGTGTATAAAATGGAAAGTTTCCCTTATCATGCCCAACCCTTCATTTAAAGGCACTTGATTAATTCAATTTCTGCAGTATGGAAAGAATTATTATAATTATTATAAAAACCTATTATTATACTGTGTTGTGAATCCATAACACCATGCTCTTTGTAAACTCTTCCTCCAAAAGAGTTTCATAGTAGGGTTATCAATATATTTTTTTTAAAAAGCATGGCAATCCACATAATGAATAGTTAGAACAGATAACAAAATGGTTGGTTTAAAAAGCAAGATTTTAAGAGATGCAGAATGTTTGGAGAGGCAATTCCAGAGTGTGGGTCCTGGCAATGAAATAAATATGCCAGTGCTTCCCATCTTTCCTATCTACCATTCGGCCCAAAATGCGACCTAACACTCAAGTTTTCTGATGGCTAGGCCTTTAGTGACTTTATTCACGAGGCAAGGATGGTGACTGGAAATAAATCTACCAATTACCAGCAATCATGAAGACATAACACTCTCAATGCACATCTGTTTGGCTTCTTGTTCGATGAAATCTGAACAGTATTTTGTAAGGCGGGGTCTAAAGGATTACAGGATTGCTTCTTGAAGCAGCGATGTAATAACAAGTTATTGATTACTAAATACCAGTTATAGTTTGCAATCTAACATCAAAAGTCCTTTACAGTGATATAGTTTGATTGGGGGTACACAAAATTGCTGGAGGAACTCAGCGGGTGCAGCAGCATCTATGGAGCGAAGGAAATAGGCGACGTTTCGGGCCGAAACCCTTCTTCAGTAGTTTGATTGTTGGGTACATTCCATGTAATACATTTGAACAGAACCTTCATACCTCCTCCACCCACGAACTTCGTCCTCTTTTTATTTATAGCTCTACTTTTGCCAAGAGACAGAAATAGAGCTATGAATAAAAAGAAGATGAAGTTCGTGGGTGGAGGAGGTATGAAGGTTCTGTTCAAATGTTCAGTATCGGAAGAATGAAAAAGCCTGTCTATAACTGTCTAGTTGACGAGGATAACGCTTTATAACCCTTGAATTTGCTCCAGTAAGCGTTGTCAAATAAAATGATTTAATTTATTTGACAGATTTTCAAATATGCTGTCATGTTCAATGGTAGTGTTCTCACTTCTGATTAAGAAGAGATCAACACAATATCTAATCTTGGCTTACAATTCATTGCAGTGCTGAGAGTGTTAGGACAGTTGGGTGTGCTTTCTGTGGATGAGACATTAACTGAGCACCATCTTCCCTGTCAGATGAGTGTAAAATATCCCAGAAATCTATGTAAAATATAAAATAGGTGTGCTCCCACATTCCTTGGGGTCAACATCTGTTCTACAACCAGCTGCACTAGAACAAGATCGTGTCCTCAATATCACTTTTTTGTTTATTCAGCCATGCCATGCACAATTTTTTAGTTTATTTTTAGTTTTTAGAGATACAGCATGAAAAGAAGCACTTCGGTCCACCGAACCATCGATCACCTGTACACTACTTCTATGTCCTACACTCTAGGGCAATTTACAGAAGCCAATTAACCTAAAAACCTGCATGTCTTTGAAATGTGGGAGAAAACTGGAGCCCCGGGGGAAAGCTCACACGATCACAGGGAGACTGTACAAACTGCACACAGACAGCACCGGTAGTCAGGATCAAACGCGGGTTTTGCCACTGTGCAACAGCAGCTCTACTGTAGCGCCACTTTGCTGCCAAATTGTCGTTGTAAATTCCTGCAACCGCAGTAGATGCAACAGCTGTTCCGATACTTACTCCCTCATTTCTGTCCCAGAACATCGTTCCCTTTTTGCATATCTTTCATTCATGTGTCCTATATCTCTCTACCTCACCGCCTATATCTCTCGTTTCTCCTGACTCAATCTGTAGGGTCTCGACCTGAAACGTCACCCATTCCTTCTCTCCAGAGATGCTGCCTATCCCGCACTTTGTGTCTGCGGTAAATTCATAACAGGCTCTAGTTAAATATATTTCCTCACTTATGTGCTTTTAAGTATTATGAGTATCTAAAGATTATGTGGGGTTGGTTATTGATGTGTGCCACCAGCATTTTTCTTTTACAAGAGCATTAGTCTTTTATATGGATGGAATGAATTTGGTTCGTGAATGTGCAAAAAGGCTAAAATAGATTTTTGCTCTAAATTGGATGATGAGTTGTATAGGGCTTGCAAGCCATCTCTTCCGATAAGGCGAAACCAAGTGGCAACTCAAGTGACTCCTAGACAAATTCAAAGCATTCTATGCACGATTCCATCGGGTGATCACTGATGTGCCTTCTTAGGTCCCCATAGCTCCCGATGCTACTACAATCTCAGTCACTGGGACTGACGTCAGAAGATCCTTCAGGAGGGTGAAACCTTGGAAAGCATCCTAACCTGATGGTGTAACTGGTCACGTTCTCAAAACCTGCATGGACCAACTGGCTGAAGTTTTTGTGGACATCGTCGACCTCTCATTACTGAGGCATGAGGTTCTCGCCTGATTTAGAGGAGCATCAATAATCTCAGTGCCCAAGAAGAGTAAGGTGACATCCCTCAATGTCTATCGACTGGCACTAACATCCATGGTGACAAAGTGCTTTGAGAGGTTGGTTATGGCACATAGGAACTCCTTTGTTAGCAAGAACCTGGACTCACTACAGTTTGCCTACCGTCACAATAAAATCAATGCGGGGTACAACCTTGCTGGTTCTCCACTCGGCACTTGACTATAACAGACCATTTATTTATTCGGCTCCAAAGTTTAAGAAGTCAAGTCAAGTCAAGAGAGTTTATTGTCATGTGTCCCAGATAGGACAATGACATTCTTGCTTGCTGCAGCATAACAATGTAAGCATAAATACAGAACAGTTCAGTGTATCTATATAGCATAGACCATATATATACAGATAAATAAACAGATAAAGTGCAATAGGCTGTTATAGTTCAGAGTTTGTTTGATGGCGAGTTTAATAGCCTGATGGCTGTGGGAAAGAAGCTGTTCATGAACCTGGATGTACCAGATTTCAGGCTCCTGTACCTTCTACCTGATGGCAGCAGCGAGATGAGTGTGTGGCCAGGATGGTGTGGGTCCTTGATAATGCTGGCAGCCTTTTTGAGGCAGTGACTGCGATAGATCCCTTCGATGGTGGGGAGGTCAGAATCGATGATGGACTGGGCAGTGGTCACAACTTTCTGCATTCTTTTCCGCTCCTGGACGCTCAAGTTGTTGAATCAAGCCACGATGCAACCAGTCAGCATGCTCTCTACTGTGCACCTGTAGAAGTTCGAGAGAGTCCTCTTTGACATACTGATTCTCCGTAATCTTCTCAGGAGGCAGAGGCGCTGATGTGCTTTCTTTATAATTGCATTAGTGTGCTGGGACCAGGAAAGATCTTCGGAAATATACACAACCAGGAATTTGAAGTTCTTGACCCTTTCCACCATCATCCCGTTGATATAAACGGGATTGTGGGTCCCTATCCTACCCCTTCCAAAGTCCACAATCAGTTCCTTGCTTTTGCTGGTGTTGAGAGCCAGATGCTGGCACCATTTGGTCAATCGGTCAATCTCACTTCTATACTCTGACTCATCACCATCAGTGATTCGTGGTGTCGTCGGCGACAACCGTGGTGTCGTCGGCGAACTTGATGATGGAGTTCGCACTATGAACGGCTACGCAGTCATGAGTATAGAGTGAGTACAGCAGGGGGCTGAGCACGCAGCCTTGAGCGGCTCCCGTGCTGATTGTTATCGAGGATGACACATTTCCACCAATACGGACAGACTAGTCTGTGATTGAGGAAGTCTAGGAATGACAACTAAGCGTAAAAACAGGTCTCAACAATGTTTTCACAGTGACAATCATTTATTCTTCAGAACTGTGCAGGAATCCTTGAATAATATTCCCCCCCCCCCCTCCCCCCCTGCCCCTCCCATTGTATATACCTGAACACATACACCCAGTATATGTAGGGGGGTTAGCTCTATGAATCCTGTATTGAGTTCAATTATTGCCATAATTTTAACACACCACTTTTAATATACTGGTATACACAGATGCTCAGCATCTTTTCTATATTAATATGACAGGTTTATCTCTTGCCATGTAAATTCAACATAATTGTACACATGACAATAAAGGTTATGAATTCTCCCATAAGCTCGAAATTAGCTTCAGAAGAAGAGGGAAATGTTGACGGAGCATTTATCAATGATGTTATTACTTGAGCACAAACCATTATAATTCTAAACCAGCTCTTTTAATTTTACCCATTCCTGAGGTCATGCCAATCCAAATATTATTTTCTTACAATCAAGGATACCCAGGGTTTCTTATTCTGCTTTTATTTAATCCCATGTCAGGAAGTGTGCATCTCCATCTCGAGCAGTCTGAAGAAAGGTCTCGACCCGAAACATCACCCATTCTTTCTCTCCAGAGATGTTGCCTGTCCTGCTGAGTTACTCCTTTTTGTGTCTATCTTCGGTTTAAACCTTGCTTTCCCTCTGTCTCCATCCCCTCCCCATTCCCAGTTCTCCCACTTGTCTTACTGTTTCCGACTACATTCTATCTCTGACCGCCCACTCCCCTGACATCAGTCTGAAGAAGGGTCTCGACCCAAAACTTCACCCATTCCTTCTCTCCAGAGATACTGCCTGACCTGCTGAGTTATGGCCCTGTCCCACTTAGGAAACCTGAACAGAAACCTCTGGAGACTTTGGGCCCCACCCAAGGTTTCCGTGCGGTTCCCGGAGGTTTTTGTCAGTCTCCCTACCTGCTTCCACTACCTGCAACCTCCGGCAACCACCTGCAACCTCCGGGAACTGCACGGAAACCTTGGGTGGGGCGCAAAGTCTCCAGAGGTTTCCTAAGTGGAATGGGGGCATAACTCCAGCATTTTGTGTCTACCTTCGAAACAAAGAATTGCAGATTCTGGTTAATACACAAATGGACACAAAGCGCTGGAGAACTCAGGTCAGGTAGCATTCCTGGAGAACATGGGCAGGTGACGTTTTGGGTCGCAACCCTTCTTCAGACTGATCTCAACCCGAAACATTACCTATCCATGTTCTCCAGGCATGCTGCCTGACTTGCTGAGTTAATCCAGCACTTTGTGGTAAAATATATAGTTCACCCAATCTTTTTGGCAAACAACATGTCTCCAGGTGTTCAAAAGGGAACTGCAGATGCTGGAATATCGAAGGTACACAAAATGGCTGGGGAAACTCAGCGGGTGCAGCAGCATCTATGGAGCGAAGGAAATAGGCGACGTTTCGGGCCGAAACCCTTCTTCCAGGTGTTAGGTTCTTATGTTCTGACAGGGCTATTAATATCTACATCTGTCACCCAGGTAGTGATCAGCAGGTAAATTAATCTTCATTGGATACGTGCAAGCAAACAGGCAGGAGATATTACAGTGATGTGTGAATGTTGGTAAGACTAAAAAAGAATAGTAAAAATAAAAGATAATAAATGTGTTTCTGCTTGTTGTTTCCAATAGTTAAATTCAAAGCTGCAGAAAAAGAGATTGGGGATTTGAGCTAAACTCAAATTTTACGGCTTACTATAAATGCACAGAGAATAATGAGGAAAAATAATTTCAGAATGAAAAGGATTACGTGACATGCAGCTGATTATAATAAAACTATCAAATGGGGAACACCATTCTATATTCACTCACAGAGTCAAGCAGAGAGCACTAACAAGAGGAAGAAAAAAATAAATATTTCAGGTTCTTTTCAGACCTTTTACGGTGATTTGAGATAGTTGTGATTTTGCATTGAAATGCAATGCAGTGCTTTTATAACAATCCTGTATAAGATCAAACTAGACAGCTTTTTTTTCATTCAAGGCTTTGCAACCAACCTCAATTTTCCTAAGGTCTGAATCTATTGGCCGTATAATGTACACAGTGTTTGCTGAAACACCATTAAGCAGAATGGAAAATGGTGTGACCATTTCAATAACATCACCACATCTCTCTCACTGATGGATTGCATACACTCTGCTATTAGGATGGGGAACTGTGTATACAGATTTATCCTGCTAATGGACAAAAGTGGAAAGTAATGAATATTTAGTTATGCTGCCACTGAAATTTCAAACTTGAATATTGATGCTGCAAATGGCTTCTGATTTGGTGATGTATTGTACAATTATGTGCAGAGCAGAAAATAATGAAAGTACAGAAAATAATGACTTTGGTAATTTTCTCTTCATATTTTGAAGCGTACCATAAGCTATTGCTCTAACTTAAGTCTGCAGCAAACATAAAGCATTAACCTTTCTCAGGAGTTCAGATAAATCTGTGTTTCCCCTACTTTGCAGTGTGATTATATAATTACAGTCTCGAACATTCCTAAATTAAACTCCTCCAGCAACAAATTCTCTATATGTACATGCATGTCATTACATCTGCAGAGATATGGAATGGGTTTACTAGAAACTTAAACAGTGAAGATTACATTTGCACATTTATTAAGCGTTGTGTTGCTGCAGCTTCAAGTCTGTCTTTTTATTGCATTGTAAAGCCTTCTGGGTTGATGTGCAAATATTTAGTATGTTTAATCACTTTCAATAATTGTCCCTATTTTCTCTTCCATCTCCACCTCAGCCCTGCAGACATGGGACACTTGTGGGGCCATTCGTCATGTTCACATAACAGACAGTGAATTTCATCAGTGTATTCAGCTAGAACTGGAATGGGGGTGGGAAAATCAGAACAGAGTCTAATCCTCACTCTATTTCCATGAATGTGCATTTCCATTAGATAGCGATTAGAAATGAGAACTCTTGCTGTTTTCTTTCCACTCGTAGCAGCCTAGGGCAGAGGCCAATTGTACGATTCAACCAGATAATTTAGTAGAAGTGGGCATTCAAGTTTCTCGTTTGTAGGACTCCATACACATGACTGCTGCAGTTACCAACTAGGTCATTGAGGGTACGCAATAAATATTTATGATTTTAAAATTGGATGTGTCCCTGGATTAATTTAATTTAATTACCCCAAATAAATGTAATGAACTTAAAAGTACTTACACTGTATAATGGAAATGAATATGAAACAAGACAGACATCGTAAAAAAGTTATAGAGCCACCTCTCATTTTACACAGGGTTTACATTCTTGAAAAGCAACGCGAATCTCATAACCGCTTGAATTAAACATGTACAGTACCTTGCCAGGCATCCCCGTGACTACACTGCCAGGCGTAAATTTGAGCGTTTTATTTCAAAAATACAAGTGCATAAGTTAGGCTTTGGTATTAAACAAGCACGTTATTCCAAAAACGATCACATCAAACACATGTAAAACGCGAGGTGGCTGTATTTTCAACTGTATATTTGTGATGTAAAAATATGGAAATAAAAACAAATGCTGTTGGCTCCCAAACATTTTTTGTTAATCGAATGACCTTACGGTAAAGAAGCAGCTAACTCCCAGAAGCATTTAGGAATCTTCAAAGCCTCCTTCTATTACATGGCTATAATTACCAAAGACATGGATCTAAGGTGGCCTGTTGCCTCTGAATTATTATTGTACCATGGGCATCTTTTGTCACTGAAAATGTGATCCAAAACTGGATAATAAATGCACGTTTTCGTTTTCTACACCAATATTTGTAGCTCCTGTCTATTAAATGTTCCTCAGTACAATATTTGAGGATATTCTTTCCACGTCATTGTTAGTTTGAACTGTACAATGTACGAGCTTATGAAAATTACTGTTTATTTCATTATCCTCAAATATTGCTATGCAATTTCCTGTGAGTAACCTATGCAGGCGATACTGCATTGCTAATCAGTAATTGTTCTGGATGATTCAGAATGAACCATAAATGACAAGGTCAGGATGCAAATGGTTTATAGTTATCACATGAACTCAAAATCGCTGCCTGAAAATAATAATTTTGTGTTGGAGGGTCATTTAAAAAAGAAATCTGGCACTTGGTGTTATGGCTGATGTGAAAACCCAGTGTGCTGATACCCCACTGAAGACTAAAACATCTCTAAGTATCATCGCTATAGAGTAGCTGCAGATAATTATTTAAAAAACTGATCGATATATTCAGTTGAGAGGTCCACATTTGTTTTCTGATCCCTGAATCATTGAATCATCTAAAAATGTAATGGCACAGAATGAGACCATTCAGCCCATTATGTTTGTGTTGGTAATAAAATCCCATTGTCCAGCATAACATTTGCAGATTTTCATGAGGAATATACTGAGGAGCACCAGGCACTAATCATGACAATCATCTCTATTTTATGTTGGCATGCAAGCTGTTATTCTAATTGAATATCCTCAACAGAGCCAATGTCATTCAGACTGATGTCAAACAAGGTTGGATCATTGTTTCAAAATCTTCAACCATTCTTGCTGCAATCCTGCACCTCATTTCCTACAAACCTTCAGCTGGCGTGGAACTAACTTACAGGACTAATGGATAACTGTTCAACTTGCATCGCTTCTGCTCCCAACCAACATCATCAAAATCTCAGTAGTTGAGCTTGGTTTTATGTGCATTCAGAAACTGCATTTGAGATAATGGGCCTTACGCTTAACAACCACAAAACAAAGATCCCCAGTTGTATAACACTGTCATTTGACAACAATGATTAAAGGCAATACTTAACAATAAGGGCCATTTCCTGCAGCTTGGAAGCCTCATCACAGCAAAAACACACACCCTATAATGAGATTCCGCACTGCATTCAGTGGAGTAGCGTAACCGTTGATCATCAGAGGATAATGGTAGCAGAAGATTGAGACTTTCACCAACCATTCATACAGAGTGTTCTGGACACCTATCACCCTTTCGTGATTTATTTTTTCCTCATCTACCCTATAATCCTTTCACTAATTATTTTAACTATAGGACTCTTGATTTTTATTCCTGCTTCAGGAGGTATATCCTTCCTGTTTACTCTGACAAGGCATTTCACGTTTTTACAACTGAATTATGCAATATTCCCTTTTTTATAATCATTTTAACATTTTTCCCACTCCACACACAAAATAAACACTTCATTTTGGCTTTCATAAATATGGAGACTATTTTAAGCTGTTAAAGAAGTAGAATATCTGTGTTGATTTTACAAGTGGAGTAGTATATTGGGGCCAGAGTTGCACTGACATAATTAAAATAAAATTAAAATGTTAAAAGATAGTAGATGAAGTGCTAACCAAATTATGAATGCGTTGATGAAGCAACTTGTTAATAAGCAACAGAATTTTAAAAGCAGGTTATTTGTGCCTGCCTATCAATTTCCTAATGAGGTGATACAGCCCTACCCCCCCCCCCCCCTTTCCTCTGCCCACACCCCCACAGATTGCTTTCCCCATCTCTCTACACCCCATTCACCCTGCACCTTTCCCTTCCTCTGTACGCTCAAACCCTCACCTGTGTACACCTATCACTTGACTAGCTTTGTCCACCCCTACCTCTCTTTTCCAGCTTTCTCCCCTAACCCCCACCCCTCACACACACCATCATGGAGTCACAGAGCACAGAAACAGACCTTTCAGCCCAACATGTCACTGCCGACCAAGATGCCCATCTATACTAGTCCCATCTGGCTGTGTTTGGCTGTTTCCCTCTAAACCTTTCCTATCCATGTACCTGTTCAAATGCCTTTGAAATGTTGTGGAAGTACCTGCCTCACCAACTTCCTCTGGCAACTCGTTCCATATACACACCTTCAATGTGAAAAAGTGACCTCTCAGGTTCCTGTCTTTTCCCTCTAACCTATAAACTATGTCCTCTGGTACTTATTTCCCCTACTCTAGATAAAAGGTAAAACGCTCCAACAAGCAACTCCTGAGAAACCTGTTACCACATGGACGTTCAGTTTTAGGGGAATGTGGATAAGGGGGGAAAGGTATGTGCAGGTAAAGCGAGATAAAATTGGATTGGAAGAAGCTTGTTTGCTGCGTAAACATTGACCAGCTACTCATCCCGATTGTTGAGATTTCTGTTTAATTCTATTTGTTAAAGTATAGTTGCTCTCTGCTTGTCTAAGTGGTTTTGATTGCAGATTGCTCTGAAATAGCAGAAAAGTAAAATTTAGTTGAACTGTTATGTTTTATGCCCTGGACAGTAAGATTGATTCTTTGATTGTTTCATTATTTATTACAGTAACCTGATCTCAGCACATGATGTGAAAACATTTCCCTTCATCATTTTGGCACAGTGATGCAAACCATTACAATATTACAATTAAACCAAGAGAAATTTTACTGCTTGCTGCTCCTTCAAATCTAATGACTTTAGATTTTTAAATAATAACATTCTTGTGAATTTTGATCCCTGAAATAACACTCAAACTAAAATTAGCTTCCATAACTACATTCCATTAGACTAAGCGTTTATTTTTAGCGAACACATGAATTTCAGAATGTATGTGAATGTCCACTCTATGTAGCACAGAAACGTAACTGCATAATAAATTAGAATTGATGAGTATTAAATTAACTATCTCTGCAGGCAGATATTGAATTAAATTTTTGCTTGTTGCACAGCTCGTGCAGTTTATGACCTTGTTATTAAATCTTTGCAAGAAGCAAATATTTTCTTGATGAAATGGACACAAATGAGCAAGTCTCACACAATTAATTATAAATCCTGATTTATTGCATTGATAAAGGTGGAGTCACAGCTATTTACTTCACAAACATGAAAGGCTCATAACTCATACTACTGCAAGTTGCATAAAAGGAGTAACTCACTATTATCATGCCGATATATTCTATTGATTCACTTCCATATTGACAAGTATTAATAACGGAATAAACTTGTTTTTTTCTGATTTTGGCTGGCGTAACTGTTACAGGGTTTAGTTCCCTTTGTGCCACCAGGACCCTGGATGGCTCATTTAAAGGCTACTCTGCACGTATGATCTTTGATTTTTATTCATCCGACCTGATCTCAGTATTCTTAGAATGTTACAGCACATGTTACAGCCTTTGGGCCCACAATGCTTGTGCCGAACATGATGCCAAGTTAAACTGATCTTATCTGCCTGTACATGATCCATATCCCTCTATTCCCTGCACATCCACGTGTCTGCCTAAAAGCCTCTTAAATACCACTGTCATATCTGTCTCCACCACCATCCCTGGCATCCAGGCCTCCATGGGGCGCCGTATGATTGGCAGCCTCGCCAACAGTCTGTCTGTTTTTTCATCTTTTTTTTGTTATTTTAAGTGTGTTTTAAAAGTTGTGTAAATGTTCTCTGGTTTGTTTTATGTGGGGTGTGAGAGAGGGGTCGGGGGAAACTTTTTTTCAGTCTCTTACCTTGCCAGAGATGCGATTGTTTTTTGGGTCGTATCTCTGGTCACTCCGCGGCCTAACATCATGGAGCTGGAGGCCTCGCTCGGGACTGACCTTGAACCCCATCGCGGGGCGTGGTCTTACCATCGGGGCCGATTCCTTGCAGATTTTACCATCAAGGGCTCGCATTCTCCGGAGAGACTGAGTCGGGAGCTCTGGAAGCCGCATGACGTTCGAGCAGCCCCGACCCGGGTCAGACCCGGGAGCTGAGATTCCCCCCCGATGCAGGAGCTGATCGCCCCGACGAAGAGGCCCGCCGCCGGCTACGGAAGTAAGATCGTGTCGTCAACGGGAGGCTCGAGGCCCCCGACCGCTGAAGGACCAAGAAGGGACGAGATTGAACTTTTTTTTCGCCTTCCATCACAGTGAGGAATGTGGAGGAGTCACTGTGGTGGATGTTTATGTTAAAATGTATTTTGTGTGTTCTGTTGCTTTTTATTTGTATGACTGACTTGGCAAATTAAATTTCTCGTATGTTGCAAAGCATACTTGGCTAATAGGGTATTGTATTGTATTACTCTCCTTGTACAAAAACTTGCCCTGCACATGCCTCTCATAATTTTATCAAGTCTCCCCTCAACCTCTGATCTTCCAGAGAAAACCATCCAAGTCTATCCAACCTCTCCTTGTAGCTGAAACCCTCTATTCCAAGCAGAATTCTGGTAAACCTCCTCTGCACCCACTCCTAAAACCTCCACATCTTTCCTGTAATGAGGCGAACAGAACTGCACGCAAAACTCCAAATGTTGCCCTATTTCACATGCATATCCCTTAACATTTGTCAATAGGAATCACTGGTAGTATTTGGGACCACAAATTCATTTGTCTGGTCACTGAACACTGAGATTAATTGTGGTCTTTCTCCTGTTGCAACAACTGTTGACGGAGCCTGAAGATCAAAGTAAAAGATATAGATTCTAAAAAACATGAAAAATACTTTCCCTTATCCATTTCATTTTGTTTTCTTGTCATTTATGGGTGTTTGTGTACAAGACAATGTGGTTAAAGCATTGTTTTTTTAGGTCTTCTGCAACAGAATGAGGAAATAAGATCGGACCAGTTGGCAGGGAGGTGAGGCATCCCTTGTCTAACTTCAGTGCATACATAAGGAAGTTTTCATTTATTTACTCTCCCAATCTCCCCCCCCCCCCACACACACATTTCTCCCCATCAGGATTCTTCTGGGTGAATTAATTAACGGGAAGTGAAGCTACTCCAAAAATTAGAAATGATGAACTGGGGTCCAAACCATTTAGATATTTTTACATTTTATATTTTTACATTCCATACAAGATAATAGAGCTGATAATCAGGAATAATCTTGAGGACTGTCTCAGCTGTAGTATTGGACATGGATAAACTGTCCATTAGTGATGGACATAGCTTTAGATGAGGAAGATCTTTGTTGATAAATTCTTTGATTTTTTTTTCTGACAATCCTCTGAAGCCATGCAATAGGAATTCAAATAGGGATTTCATGAAGATTCGCATGAACGATTACTAATTATGTTCAAAATGGTTGAGAGTCTGTTCATAACTCAGAAACTGAAAAATAAACTGGCTGACTGGTTTAACATACAGATAGGATGAAGTACTGAATGGCATCTCTCAGGACTAAGTGTTGCAACTAATCATGTTTTTAATTGATATTAGGTTTGAAAACTCAGTACAAATTGATAACTATTGTAGATGATACAAAATTCAAGAGGGGCAGTGGAGCTGAGGTAGGAAATGAACCAAAAATTGAATCAACACTCTCCTAAACCTGAAAGGGCAAAAGCAGCAGGAGCATAGAAACTTAATTTGTTCCTGTTGAGTGACTTAAAACACTGATGTGAACAATATATATCCTCAAACTCCTTTGGAACACCTAGGTCACTATGACTGCAAACATTTAAGAAGATGGGCCACTGCTGCTTCTCAAGGGCAATCAATGAGCATTAAATGGTTGCACTAAGAGTGACTCCAATCCAAAGAATTAATTAAAGCAAGCATGTGAGCTGAACATTATCATCTATTCACGTTTAAGGTAAGGGGTCAACCATTTAAGACAGAGATGAGGTTTGTGCATTCTTGCAACTCGTCTTCAGAAGGAAGTGGAAGCAGATTTTGAATATTTTTAGAGAGGTTGTTTCTTGATAAGAAAGGGGTTGAAAGGTTACCAGAAAATGGTGAGAATGTAAAGTTAATGTTACAATCAGATCAGCCGTGATCTTACTGAATGACAAGAGCGGGCTCAAAGGCAGGGCAGGATGAATCCTGCTCCTAATTCATATGTTCATATTAAATCTAATATAGACAAGTATAAAGCATTGAACATGGGAAAGAAAACTGAGCAACACATAAAGACCAGGTAGACAAAAAGGCTGGAGAAACTCAGCGGGTGAGGCAGCATCTATGGAGCGAAGGAAATAGGAGCCTTTTTGGGTCGAGACCCTTCTTCAGACTGAAGAAGGGTCTCGACCCGAAACGTCGCCTATTTCGTTTACTCCATAGATGCTGCCTCACCCGCTGAGTTTCTCCAGCATTTTTGTCTACCTTCAATTTTCCAGCATCTGCAGTTCCTTCTTAAACACATAAAAACCAAGTATATGTTGAGGAGATAGGCTAGTTATTCTCATGAGCTAATTACAAATTCTGTGCAGTTGAAGTTGTTAATGCTGAATTTGAATTTTGTGATTCCCCTGAAAATCATGAATGAATACCATGAAACATTTTATTATTGATATCACCAACTAGAAATATGCTTCAAAAATGTATGGGATAATTTGCATAAAGTCAGGCTTCCGTATATCACAATCATAACCCAAAGATCCCATGTATAAATGTGGTCCTTAATTGAATCAGTAATTTCATTAGAGCTACAGTGTGGTAAAGTTAGAAAAGGAGGTGTCATCATTAAAATTAATAATTTTTATTCACTTTTTCTACTGGGAATACAAATAAATTGGAGTGTCATTCAGTAAGGAACACATTTTTTAGAGGTGTGAAATGTCAAAACATTTTCTGGAACTTCTATGGTAATACATTCATATTCAGAAATATGTTTCTTTTTTAAAAACCCTTCTCTCTTCTAAATATCTCTCATTTAGTCTGGTATGTGAAAGCCTAATATTTCAATAGCTATACTTTTTCCAATAACATTCTCTTGGTATTATTTGCATGCAAGGTGAGAACGGAATAGGAGTCAGACAAAACCTTGGGCCTCTCTTGCATAACTTTTACGCTGTCGGTAGAGATTTTTTGTAGCATGCAAATGTTTGCAATTAATAAATGTTTATAAATCAAAAGTTGTTTTATAAAGCCCTAATAGTGATTGTCAAGTTCTTGCTTTTAATGCCTAGGGTCTGATCTTTGTGGCCTATTGTCTGCAGTTATAGAATGCAACAGAAAATTGAGTTCCTTACTGCTGACCCTCTCCTTGGTACTGCTGAAGTGCTGATTAAGAGGGAGAACAATGCTGGTGTCATCTCCCAGGCACTATTTCATATCCCAATATTAATATAAAAGAGCTGTAAGTGGAGCTACATCTACAAATTCAGATGGAAAACAGTGAGAATTATCACAATATTGTAAAACAATATTCATTGTTTCATGTTTAAGTAGGAACTGCAGATGCTGGAAAATCGAAGGTAAACAAAAATGCTGGAGAAACTCAGTGGGTGAGGCAGCATCTATGGAGCGAAGGAAATAGGCAACGTTTCGGGCCTGTCTGAGTCTGAAGATGGGTTTCGTCCCGAAACGTTGCCTATTTCCTTCGCTCCATAGATGCTGCCTCAACCGCTGAGTTTCTCCAGCATTCATTGTTTCTTGTTGTAGCAGTTCAAATTTGCAGTAGACATACATTAATATATATATATTGTGTGTGAGTATTGAAATTATTGTTTTGTAGTTATAACAGGTTATAATGTTGCCTGCAAAGTCCATTTCTCTTAAAGAATGGCTGTTTGTGTGATGTTTCAAAGGACTGCTGATGAACACGAGTCTAGAATTGAGCAACACCTTTTAAATTGGGAGAAATTTGAGAAATAAACACTGTACAATGTCCAAAACGGAACTGCTTTAATTTGGTGATCATATCATCTGAAATTTTTGATAAGTTACTATTTGTTTTCATGTGGAAACAAGGAACTGCAGATGCAGGTTTACCCAAAAGGACACAATGTGCTGGAGTAATTCAGCGGGTCAGACTGCATCGCTGGAAAACATTGATAGGTGACGTTTCCGGTGGGATGATTCTTCAGACATCTGTGGAAGGGTCCCGATCCGAAACGTCACCTATCCATGCCTGACCCGCTGAGTTACACCAGCACTTTGTGTCCTATTTGCTTACATGTATGGGTATCTATTATTATTGTTTGATTTTTAACAACATTGCAATGAATTATGAAATTAAGTCATCTGGCAGTAAAATTACCATCAGCTTCTGTTGGATAAATAACTATCACAACAGCAATAATGCTGCAGATTTTGCAGAGGTTATGGCATAACTTAAGAGGCCGAGAAAGAATTGTGTGCCTGGATGTCTCTTGCACATTTGGGCATTTATTGATTAAGGAACTGTAAATCTTTTGTTTATGATAGTCAGTTGTTTGACCGAAGACAAATTGCAATTACAAATTATATACACTGAAATGACCTCACACTTGAAGGAGATTAAAGAAAAAGTATGACAATTTAACTTTAGCCATTTGCTGATTTGCAAGTGTATTCTTTTGTTATTTTTAATCTAATTTGAGGAATCCATCGTAGTGTAGTTCAATATAGGACATTTTGACAAAGTTGTGCATAATACAGCTATAACTTAATTCACATAGAAAAATGTGTCTGTAGCCTCCAGTTATTAAATCCATGGCATCAATCTAAAACACCAAAAAACTGTTAATAACAGTGAAAAGAATATCTTTTGCTTTTAACAAAATGTTAACAAGGGACTTATTATTTGTGAAAGTTAACAGATTTTCTATCAATAATTTTAGCTGAGAGAATTAGCTTAAAAATAAACTATTAACACGCACCACTGAGTGGCAGCAATGTGCTTCTGCTTTGCAATTTATATTTAAATATGAGGAAAAATACCAGCATCGGGCATTTAAAAAATGGATAATAGGTAGCTGTCTCCCCTCTGAAGAGTTAGTGGAGGTGATTTGGAAAGAAAATAGTTACTAGGTTTTACTTTCTACGTTTACAAATTGAAAAGAAGGCCAGTTGCACTTGCCTATTAATTTATCCCACCAGCACAGAAGCCAATCTTCAGCTAATTCAATTCACTCCACAAAAAATAGGTGAGAGGACTGGAATGTAGCAAATATCATGGGGCCAGACAGATCCTGGTTGTCGTACAGAAGACCTGCATTCCAAAATTAGCCGTTTCTAGTTACATAGAAACATAGAAAATAGGTACAGGAGGAGGCCATTTTGCCCTTCGAGCCTGCACCGCCATTCATTGCGACCATGGCTGATCATCCACAATTAGTAACCCGTGCCTGCCTTCTCCCCATATCCCTTGATTCCACTAGCCCCTAGAGCTCTATCTAACTCATAAGCTGTTAAGCTGTGTAAAAAAGAACTGTAGATGCTGGTTTAAATCGAAGGAAGACACAAAATGCTGGAGTAACTCAGCGGGTGAGGCAGCATCTAAGGAGAGAAGGAATGGGCGACATTTCGGGTCGAGACCCTTCTTCAGACTGATCAGGGGAGGGGGCGGAACAAAGATAGAATGTAGGCCGAGACAGTAAGACTAGTGGGAGAACTGGGAAGGGGAAGGGGATGGAGAGAGAAAACAAGGGCTATCTGAAGTTAAGCTGTTCAGTTAACAGCTTAACAATTAAGCTGTTCCAATACATTAACACCTTCCTGGAAATAAAAAAAATGCCTAGGAAGGTCCCATTCACAAAAATCAATCAAATCTGTCTATTAACCATATAAGCAGTCTCTTTTGATTATTAATTATGTGATAGACGTTGCTATTGATAGTAATTTCAAGGAACACTAATTGCCCACGACCTACTCACTAATATCAACTTTGTGGTTTCGCTTGGGTCACATGGTTCCAGACTTCATCATAAACTTGATCCCAAAGTGGACCAAAGTGTTGAATTCAGAATTCAGAGGGATTGCCCTTGACATCCAGCCAGTATTTGACTGAGTATTGTATTAAGGATCCCCAGTAAGACTAAAGTCAATGGGCATCAAGAAAAAACCCAACAATAATTGAAGTCATATCTCATATAATGTAAGATGCTTAGATCAATCCTTCCATTCCAGGATATCATTCCCAAGAGTTTCTCAAAGCAATGTCCTAGGTCTAATCATCTTCAGCTGTATCATTAATGACTTTTCTTCCTCCAAAAGCAGTGATGTTTGTGACGATTGCATAAAATTCAATTGTCCTTGCAAATCTTAAGAAAATAAAATGGTTTATGCCACACATGGCAGTCCTGGACAATAATTATTTATTATAATCCTGGGGGTCACCGATCAAAAACTCAGCTGGACTAGCCACAGTGACATCTTAGGAACAATCTGCTGATTGAGGTGGTCCCTTGTAGTTAGCCACTCGTGGTGCGAACCCTCGGCTCTGGGGGTTGGATCATGTGACTTGGTGTGACGGGAAGAGCGGGTCACGGGTCCCACCTGGGGTATATATACTGCTGGTATAACCCTTGACCCTTGTTGTGGTTCTGAGAGCTATTTTGTGTTAACTTAATAAAGATCACTTTGTTTGACAACGCGTGACTCGCTATATGATTCTCATTATTTAGGCTGACACGTGAGTGCCACCTGAGTAGCTATGGTCTGTGTAGGATTGCAGTCTTGTATGTGTTGCCATCTTCAGATATTAAGGAAGGACATCAAAACTGGCTATGTAGTTTCAATGTAAAGAAACTAGAGTAGGTGGGTGGCTCGAAGATTCAGTGCGGTTCAGTGGCACAGCGAGTAGAGCCACTGCCTCGTAACGCCAGAGACCCAGGTTCGATCCTGACCTTGGATACTGTCTGTGTGGAGTTTGCATGCTCTTCCTGTGTCCTCCAGGTGCTCTGGTTTCCTCCTACATCCCAAAGATGTGCAGGTTTGTAGGTTCATTGGCCTCTAAATTATCCCCTGGTGAACAGAGAGTGGATGAGAAAGTGAGATAATATAGAACCAGTGTGAACCAGGTGATTGATGGCCGGCATGGACTCGATGGGCCGAAGGGCCTGGTTCCGAGCTGTATGAATGTCGTTGTGCTGTATGTGGGCACTTGATGTGGGTAACAACACCCTGCTTCCACACTCTGTCCCAAAACGCTCTGGAATGTTAAGACATTATTAAGAAGGTGGGCATCTTGATTGGCATGGACAAATTGGGCTGAAGGGTCGGCTTCTGTCCTGAATGACTCTAAATGTGTTTATCACAAGTACTTAATAATACTTCCATAGGAAATTCAGTGGAGTTCCAGGTGTTTGCTGGCTTGTAAATGCTGTAACCACATATGTGAAGGATGGTTATATAGGACAATTCACGATTTTCTGTACCCCAAACCTTTCATTTGTGCAAGTCAGACTCTCAGGATGTTAATAGGTGTTCGGATATGTGATGAAGGAAGGCCTGACTGTATAATTTAGAAAGCAATCTTCCTACTTTGCTCTGGTCAGCTGATAAAAAATGAAGTCAGTTCACACAATGATAAATGAGATAAGCTGTAATTGAGCTGAGCTGATACAGTCCTGCTCTGCCTGTGTGGCTTGCTCTGCTGATGCAGTTATTTGTTCATGCAGACTTTTTCATTCATCTACACCATGCTCAGCTTAACTATATATAAAGGCTGGAAATAAAATGTTGATGTATGTCCTCGTATAAAGGTGTAACAGTTAGGCATGGTCCCCAATCCATCTTGTGGGCATTCCAAACTGCTGAACCACGACTTTTTTTATAATCTCCAGGAACAAACTTCAGTTTCAAATAGCTTTAATCCTTAAGACTGTCTGAGGTCATATGTTTTGTCATCACAACCAAACAATCAAGAATGTTAAAATTATCAATCTTAAAGGTCTTGTTTTGGGATTTGATTTGACACTTGCATTATGGTAGTTTGTTTTTGTAAAGTTAAAAGTAAGACAATTTTTTTAATGGGAGGTGCTATTGCATCTGAAGGGATCAACTCATACAACGTTCATTAGATATCTTCCTGTACCTTATTAATATTATCACTAATTATACTCGTTGTGTTCCCCAGCAGTTTGACCGTGAGTTCTTGAACAGCCAGCACAGACGATGTATTGCGTAAAATCCTGTGCTTTTGAGCTGCGGTACTATTTGATTGATAACAGGGAGCAGTTACTTGATCATTCTGCAGATTCCCAACCAAATAGTTTCCTCTAAGTTTTCATTGTCTCACATTAAGGTGGATGAATACCCAGGACATGATGTTATTTATACCAGGTTATTGAGAGAGGCAAGAGAGGAGATTGCGGCAGCCTGGATGAAGATTTGTGCATCTTTGCTAGCCACAGACGAGGTACCGGAGGACTGGATAGTAGCTAATGCTGTTCTGTCAGTTAAGAAGGGAAGTAGAGAGAATCCAGGCAATTATAGGCAATGAGCCTCACGTCTGTGATATGTAAGCTAGTGGAAAGGATACCAGGATAGTATTTACTCTACATTTCTCTGCATGCTAATCTTCCAGAATCTCAGAATGTCAAAGAAGGACAAAAGCCACTGTTCTCCGAAATTGACAATACACCAGCCAAAACAAGTACCATTTTACAGGTTGACCTTCGAGGCTGTCATTCTCTGGTAAGCACTACTGTGTCTTTTTGGGGTTTTTTAGCTGCTGTCACAGATTTTATTTCAGCTCTTATAATGTATTAGAATAATAAATTACAGGGACACGTGTTGTGAAAAAAAAGAGAGAAAATTATAATACATTACATGTGTAGAAAATAAAAGCATTTCAAGATCCATAAGTTATACCATGACTTTGGTAGTATAGTAGTGGTTATTAAATGGAACAGCACTTTTTAAATTAAAGGCAGCACATGGAAATGCATATAGAATTTGATGGCTTGTTCTAAAAATGACAATGTTATGCCAGCCAGAATGGAGATGAGTGGATAATATTCCTGTCAGCCTGCTGTAAATGAGTGAGACTGATTCTGTGCTCAAAATTTGCTTGCAGCTATCCTCCAATGGATTTGTCTGGATAAATGACTTTTTATTGAAGAGATGTTGGTGTAATTTCTGTTTATTTTGCTTTTTCCCCCCTGAGTAATTGATTCAGCTGTAGAATAGATTATTTTAAAAAAATCTTATGGACTGCTCCAACTCCAATTCGTGGATGAACATAGTCTTGTCAATGAATAATTTGATGAGTGGTATCTTTGATACTGTTTATAAGCAGTGTACTAAGTGGAAATTAAATAATGCTACAAACCAATGAGCCATAGTAAGTTGCATTCTTTATTTAGCTGAGCCGTGGAACAAAATCAGCGGTTCAAAATGTGCCTGATCCTACAACATGGAACAGGTCCTTTCCCCCAAAATAATGCCAAGTTAAACTAATCTCCTCGCGATCCATTTCCCTTCATTACTTGCATATTCAAGTGACTAGAAGCCTCTTAATAGGTACTATTGTATCTGTCACCATCCTTGGCAGCACATACCACGCATCCACCATTCTCGGTGTAAAAGCCTTGCCCCATTCATCGACATTAATTTTTGCCCCTCTTACCACAGTGGGTAGCTCAATCTATGCCCTCTAGTCTTTGATGTTTCCACGTTAAAAATTTCTGCAGCATTGCAGGTCCCGAAGAGCACAGTGGCCTCTGTCATTCTTAAATGGAAGAAGTTTGGAACCACCAGGACTCTTCATCGAGCTGGCTGCCCGGCCAAACTGAGCAATCGGGGGAGAAGGGTCTTGGTCAGGGAGATGACCGAGAACCCGATGGTCACTCTGACAGAGCTCCAGAGTTCCTCTGAGGAGATGGGAGAACCTTCCGGAAGTACAACTATATCCGCTGCACTCCACCAATCAGGCCTTTATGGTAGAGTGGCCGGACGGAAGCCACTCCACAGTAAAAGGCACATGACAGCCCGCTTGGAGTTTGCCAAAAGGGTTGTTTTCCCTGGTGCTCGGGTCTGATGAAACCAAGATTGAACTCTTTGGCCTGAATGCCAACGTCATGTCTGGAGGAAACCGGGCACTGCTCATCACCTGGCCAATACCATACCTACGGTGAAGCATGGTAGTGGCAGCACCATGCTGTGGGGATGTTTTTCAGTGGCAGGAACTAGGAGACTAGTCAGGATTGAGGGAAAGATGAACGTAGAGATCCTTGATGAAAACCTGCTCCAGTGTGTTCTGGACCCCAGACAGGGGCGGAGGTTCACCTTCCAACAGGACAACGACCCTAAGCACACAGCCAAGACAATGCAGGAGTAGCTTGGTGACAAGTCTGGGAATGTCCTTGAGTGGCCCAGCCAGAGCCTGGACTTGATCCCGATCGAACATCTCCGAAGGGACCTGAAAATAGCTGTGCATCGACGCTCCCTATCCAACCCGAGAGTAGACAAAATGCTGGAGAAACTCAGCGGGTGAGGCAGCATCTATGAAGCGAAGGAAATAGGCAACGTTTCGGGCCGAAACCCTTCTTCAGACTGATGTGAGGGTAGGGGGGCGGGAAGAAGAAAGGAAGAGGTGGAGCTAGATGGCTGAAGGAGAGTTGAGAAGGGGAGAAGACAGTGAGGACTACCTGAAATTAGAGAAGTCAATGTTCATACCGCTGTGGTGCAAACTGCCCAAGCGAAATATGAGGTGCTGCTCCTCCAATTTACGGTGGTCCTCACTCTGGCCATGGAGGAGGCCCAGGACAAGACAGAAAGAGCTTGAGAGGATCTGCAGAGAAGAATTGGAGAAACTACCCAAATACAGCTTGTAGCGTCATACCCAAGAAGACTTGAGGCTGTAATCGCTGCCAAAGGTGCCTCAACAAAGTACTGAGTAAGGATCTGAATACTTATGTAAATGTGATATTTCAGTTATTTATTTTTAATTACTTTGCAAAAAGTTCTAAACACCTGTTTTCACTTTTTTATTATGGGGGTGTTGTATGTAGATTGATGATTTAAAAAAAAAGAATTTAATCCATTTTAGAATAAGGCTGTAACATAACAAAATGTAGAAAAAATGAAGGGATCTGAATACTTTCTGAATGCACTGTGTATCCAGAAAGCACTAACAGAGAGATATAAATCCTTTGAAATACAACAAATGTACTCCTTTGAAATGCAATTGGAATTAGTTTGTTTGTGCAAATAGAAGGATACATGCCAAAATATAGTTGCTTGGGAATAGATACATGGTGTGGCCTTAAGAACCCTCCTTTTGTGCTTTTTCAGTTCTTTCCTTGCAATTCATAAAGTGATTGTATTTCAGGATCCTTATTGCCTTTGTTCAATCTTGATGCCTGTCATTTACATGTAAATGACATGCTGAACATTTGAATCTGCTCAATGCTGAAGAATTAGGATATCACACAAAGGAAAGGTTTGGGAAATGTATCGCTGTGCTTCTCTGATTAATATTGCAGACTTAATGTCAATCTGGAGACAAATAATCCCAAGAGCTAAGCATAGAATGTCCATTTTTCCATGAACAGAGGAATATCAATGAGATTCAATACTGTAACGCTATGTCATTGTGTTAAGGATTTCTTTTTGAGATTCAAATACTTATTACACACTCGGGAACTGGACATTTCTTCACTGGATCCCCAGAAGTCTGTGATTCAAATTTTAACCTTGAATAACATTCTAATTATAATTATATCAGTAAGCTAATGAAAACATTTTGCTCTCAAGATAGTATAATTTGATGAAATTATTAGCACCGTACAGGTTTGAGTTTTACAGTTATTTTCCAATTTTCATTTTGTAAGGTGTGTGCTGATCAATCTAAGGAATGTAATTTAGCATTTAGTGGTAAGTTGAGATCAGCACAAACATCTTGGATATTACATCAATTGCTGTTATAATAAGTTGCACACTCCTGCTGCACAGGTGATTCTCAAACATTGACACAAAAAAAAATGTTGGTGCTTCTTGGAGATTGGCCAGGAATACGTAATATGTGTACTTTGGTTTTGCTGTCATTACATAAAAACCTTTGTGGAGAGCTAATGGCTCCTTAGTAATACAAAGACAGTAATTCCAAGATTATAGCCTGCTAAGATTCCAATATTCACTCTATTTTTAAGAATTTAATTGGCTGTGACAACTTCAGTCTAATTTTCACTGTAAAAAAGCTATTTTTACACTGAGCTTTTCACAGTTAACAAGACAATAAATTAAACAAACAAATGAAATTGTGGACAGTTTACTAGAATGGAATTATCTGTCGAAGACTTTCAGAGAGAGAGTTCTGATGAAGGGTCTGGACTTGAAACATTAAGTGTTAAGGGCCTGTCCCACTGCGGGGACCTATTTGCGAGTTTAGAAGAGTTTAGGAGAGTTTAAAAAAGTGTCATGGTCTTGTTGTATCGCCGAAGTAGAACACCTCTTACGACCTCCTTCGACTATGTAGAGAACCTCCTACGAATATGTAGAAGACCTCCTTCGACTATGTAGAAAACCTCCTTCGATCTCCTTTGACCTCCTTCGACTATGTTGAAGACTAGCTTCAACTAGCTTCGGGAAAATTAGACACCGAATAGTGGAGAGTGAAGACGACCACCTTCGACTATACTAACACTATCTAAGATTACCTTTGATCACCTTTGACTACCTTTGATTACCTTTAATTGCCTTCGATTACCTACGAATAACATGCCGACCTACAACAACCTACTTCGACTAAACCTAAGAGTAAAAAAATAATCTATTTTTTCCATGCCGACCAATTTTTACTCGCGGAAAATTTTCAGCATGCTAAAAAATACTCCTCAACCAAACTGTGGCCTCGAGTATGCAGGAATTTCTCTTGAGCATGAAAGAGAGTTACAAAGCCCTCCTAGGACCACGTGTCGACCATGCTGCGAGTTTGAGTCGAGCGCAAACTCTTCTAAACTCGCAAATTAGGTCCATGCAGTGGGACAGGCCCTTTACACTCTTTCCACAGGTATGCGTGATCTACTAAGTGTTTCTAGCATTTTCTGTTTTTATGCTGGACAGAGAGCATATTTACTTTACAAGAATGAAGCCAATGACAAATGCACATACTTCTGAACACAAATCATCAACTTATCTTGTTCAGGCAGAAAATGAACCCACCCTTTCAAAGGTTTTGTGACCTACTGTTGGATTAATAAATGTGTTCATGGCCCTCTAACTCTCTATACAACATCAGTGGTGGAAATAAGAAATTGCAGATGCTGGTTTACAACAAAAGGCGTAAAGTGCTGGAGTAACTCAGCGGGTCAGGCAGTATCTGTGGACAACATGGATAGGTGACGTTTCGGGAACCTTCCCAACACGAAACGTCATCTGCCTGTGATGTCCAGAGATGCTGCCTGACCCGCTGTGTTACTCCAGCACTTCGTGTCTTTTTTATCGCTGATGGAAGTCAAGCCAAACATTGACATCCTTATCTCCATTTAAAGAGCAAGGACCAAATTATTCCGTTTCAATTTAAAACTGCCCAATTACCAAATGCAAATTGAGACAAAAAAGCACAGTGAATACTTAAAAGAAACACCTATTGCTTTTGCAGTTAGCTTCCTCTCAAACAATGGAGAGCATTGTCAGGTTGGTAGCATAAACAAACAAATCACCAGTTAGAGGTTTGTGTAGCAGCCCTTTCTAAGAACTGGATGGTAATAAGACTCAACATAAAACCAGCGAGTGAATACTTTTTCATCCCATTAGACTCTGCTACCATCATCATGTTTAATTCCACAAATGCTCTAACTGCGTTGCATCATTCTTCTAACCTCTCCCTGCAATTACTTTCTAATGCTAATTGTAATTCAGGGCTTGCTGAAGCAATTTTATCTCATTTATAGCATTATGAAATAAACTGTGCTTGAGCAGAAAAATAAATTTTATATTCGTGTTATTTTTACAGCACAGCTGGTTGGTCCCCAATTCCTCATAAAATGAAAGAAAATATGTTCCCACATAGTAATGGATTGTTTAAAACATCACTGGCTTTTCATTTATTTTTCCCTTGCTCAAAAATGCAAATTATAAGTTGCAGGTATATGCACCAGGCTATTTACTTTGTTTAAGAAGGAACTGCAGATGCTGGAAAATCGAAGGTAGACAAAAATGCTGGAGAAACTCAGCGGATGAGGAGAATCTATGGAGCAAAGGAAATAGGCAACGTTTCGGGTTGAGACCCTTCTTCAGACTGATGTGAGGGTGGGGGGGAGGGGGGGTGGGAAGATGAAAGGAAGAGGCGGAGATAGTGGGCTGAGGGATAGCTGAGAAGGGGAGGAGAAAGCAGTGATTACCTGAAATTAGAGGTCAATGTTCATACCGCTGGGGTGCAAACTGCCCAAGCGAAATATGAGGTGCTGCTCCTCCAATTTATGGTGGTCCTCACTCTGGCCATTGAGGAGGTCCAGGACAGAAAGGTCAGATTCGGAATGGGAGGGGGAGTTGAAGCGCTGAGCCACCGGGAGATCAGGTTGGTTATTGTGAACCGAGCAGAGGTGTTGGGCGAAGCGATCGTCAAGCCTACGCTTAGTCTCACCGATGTAGAGCAGCTGACATCTAGAGCAGCGGATGCAATAGATGAGGTTGGAGGAGGTGCAGGTGAACCTCTGCCGCACCTGGAAAGACTGCTTGGGTTCTTGAATGGAGTCAAGGGGGGAGGTAAAACGACAAGTGTAGCATTTCCTGCGGTTGCAAGGGAAAGTGCCGGAGAGGGGGTGGTTCGGGTGGGAAGGGACGAATTGACCAGGATGTTACAGAGGGAACGGTCTCTGCGGAAAGCACACAGGGGGGGTGATAATAATAATAATAATAATAATAAATTTTATTTATGGGCGTCTTTCAAGAGTCTCAAGGACACCTTACAAAAATTTTGCAGGTAGAGGAAAAACATGTAAGGGGAATGAAATAAATAGTAGAGACATGACTAGTACACAAGGTAAAGACATAATTCAATACAAAACACAATAATAAGACAATTAATGCACAGATGAAAAGGGAGGGGGACGTGGGGCTAAGGATAGGCAGAGGTGAAGAGATGGGTCTTGAGGCGGGACTGGAAGATGGTGAGGGACACGGAATAGCGGATCAGTTGGGGGAGGGAGTTCCAGAGCCTGGGAGCTGCCCTGGAGAAGGCTCTGTCCCCTAAACTGCGGAGGTTGGACTTGTGGATGGAGAGGAGACCGGCTGATGTGGATCTGAGGGACCGTGAGGGTTGGTAGGGGGAGAGGAGATCAGTGAGATATGGGGGGGCCAGATATGGGGGGGCCAGATGGTGGAGGGCTTTGTAGGTGAGGATCAGGATTTTGTAGGTGGGAAGATTTTGTAGGTGGGAAGATGTGGCAAGTGGGGGGATCACATTGGAGGTGGTGAAAATGTCGGAGGATTATTTGTTGTATGTGACGGCTGGTAGGGTGGAAGGTGAGGACAAAGGAGACTCTGCCCTTGTTACGAGTCGGGGTATGGGGAGTGAGAGCAGAGTCAAGGGGTATAGAAGAGACCCTGGTGAGAGCCTTATCTATAGTGGAAGAGGGGAACCCACGTTCCCTGATGAATGAGGACATCTCCGATGCCCTGGTGTGGAACATCTCATCCTGGGTGCAGATGTGGTGTAGACGGAGGAATTGGGAGTAGAGGATGGAGTCCTTACAGGAAGCAGGGTGGGAAGAAGTGTAGTCCAGATAGCCATGGGTTATCCCATGGCTATCTGGTTAGCTATGAACTTTGTTCATTTATGGATGTGAAGTTAGGGATGATGACTGAGCTTGGAAGTTCAACATTTTCCCATCCTTTGCTGAAAGCATTTTGTGACCTTTTCTTGCACATTAGTGATTAGGATAGTTGAGAGGATCCAGGAAAATGGAGCAAAATGAACAAGACTACAAATATATTAGCCATAATCCAATGGAATGGCCTACTTCTGCATCTAGCCCTTATGATAGTCACCATCTTTAGGCATGAACAAAATATAAAGGCTTAGCTATTTAGTTCTTTAGACAGAAGGTTAAACCATCAGAATTTTATACTGTGAGAGCTCTGGATGCCAAGCCATTGAGTGCATTTAAGGCTGATTGATAGATTTTTGGACTTCATGGATTTTGGCACTGAGATCAGGTGAGAAAGCAAAAGCATAGAAATAGAATTGAAGGGAAGTCTGGCTTAATCTTGCTCTTGATTATTACGACTTCAGGAGACAACAGTTCAAAAGGTATCATGGCCAAACTGTATCCAAATAAACATTATTGACATGATGTAACAGAAATACAGAATGCTGGAAGGCTGTTTGATCACAGTGGCAATTATTGCATATGTTGAGCCTAGCCACGACTGAAAGGCAATATGGAAAGCAAATTGCAACTTTGGCCCAGGGGAGGGGGTTACAAAAGATCACCAAGGCAGTCGGCAAGGAAGCTTGATGCAAAGATGTGCATATAACAGACAAGACCGGTATTTAATGTCCATCTTGGTTTCTTGGTTTCTTGGTCCTCCAAAATATTCCAAATGGAATTTAAACTGGAGGTGGTTAATTAGTTTTGTACTTAGCTATTTCAGAGATGAATTTAAGAGTAAGCATTGCTCTGGTTCACAAGTAGCCTGGACTGGACATTGATGGGACACTTAGGGGAATAGATTAGTTTTTATGATGATTACGAGGTTTCAAAATCATTATTACTGATACCAACTTCTAACCAGATTTGTTTAAAATAATTGAATTTGAATTCCCCAACAACCATGCTGGGATTTGAATTGTTATCTTCAGATCATTAACGTAGGCTCTGGATTCCTTGTCCCATAGCATAAATGCTATATCTCAGTATCATATATAGGAATGCAATTACACCAGTAAGCGCACAGAGAATTTTAGAACATGGAACAACAGTACCACACACGAAGAGTCAGTGCCTGTGCTGAACAATGTCAGTGTCAAGATAATATTTTATCTACCTGCACATAATCTATATCCCTCAATATCTATATGCCTATCCAAAATGCCAACAATCGTATCTGCCTGCCCTCACCCACCAGCCCCGGCAGCGCATTCCAGGCACTCACAACCCAGTGTAAAAAAGCTTGCCCCGCGCATCTCCTTTAAACTTTGCCCTTCTCATCTTAAAGCTATGTATGCTCTCTGGTATTTGATTTTTCCATCCTAGGAACAAGATTCTGACGTTTACCCTACGTATGCCTATACATACTTCTATTAGATCTCCCCACAACCTTCGACGTTTCAGAGAAAACAATCCATATTTGTGCAACCTCTCCTTATTGCTAGAACCCTATAATCCAGGCATCATTCTGGTAAACCTCCTCTGCACCCTTTCCAAAGCCTCCACATCCTTTCTGTAATGGGGCACCAGAACTGCAGGCAAAACTCCAAATTAAATTTGGTTGTTGCCCTTTGATTAAATGTAATTTCACTTCACTAGTACATTTATCATGTTGGTTAGCCACAAACATCACTCAGGCAATCTACTACTAAGTTTATACATGGTATCTACCATGGAGCATTGGATCATTATTATGTCATGAGTTGCTGCCAATTTATCTAAAAAATATCTCCCATTGAACCCGAGTTATTACATTTACAGGCAGTGGTATGATTGATTTGCTACTTATCTATTCAGTGATCATGTTGCCAGTGAATATTCTGATCCTATTTGAAACTGCACAAGCCGTTTTACACAGGTGAAATGCGGAAAATCTTGCTGTTGGATCTTGAATGCGTTCCGTGTTCTAGGCAGAGTTCTTGGTACGGGCTTTGTTCCATTTATAATTACTGTTGAAGGTGAGGATAGAAACATTCTCTTAAAATAATGTGAGAAGTTGAGACTTCAGGGAGTTCTTGACAAATGCTGATCGTTGCTGAGAATTTGCACAAATTATATGTCTCAGTAACCATCAGCATTTGTCAAGAACTCTCTGAAGTCTCAACGTCATACAGTTTCATATAGATATACTGACATGTCTCAGATCTTCAATAGATATGAGGAAGAGTAATATTTGATAGTAATGCAAGCTATTCAATTGAAGTTAACTTCAATGTTTCAGTGAATGCCCATGTTGTTAAATTCATCTGTGTATCAATTAATTTTGTCCAGAATATTATACATAGTGGCGGATTACATGAGTTCAAAAGCAAAGGTCTATGGCACCTCCATATTGCTGCCCTAGGTAATGCCTGCAAATTTGTGGATTATGTTAATCTGTGCTTTCATTTTAGCTATAGCCAGACGGTCAGTGACATGTCAAGAGCCATACCACTATATGTTGCTATTGGGTTATTTATTTATAAAAGATAACATTAAGTATTGTGATTTTCAGGTGATTTTTGAATTAGTATGCTGTGACCGTGGATGTTGGTGTGCTTGTTTGCAGCCTCCATTTTAGCCAGATCAAGTTAGGTTCATTTGGTGATTAACAAGATCTAAACAATATCCAGGCCTTTGTCATATGCACTGGAACAATGAAGTTCTTACTTGCTGCAGCTTTACAGGCAGATTAGACACATAACAAAGAAGTATAATAAATTACGAGTTATTCTAAGTAAACTAGACCATAAAGTGCAAAAAACAAAGTAGAGTAACCACACAAGTGCGAGGCAATGACAAATTCAACAAAAGAAAATCCAGCTATCACCTCCTGAGATTCAATAGCATTACCATCACTGAATCCACCACCATCAATATCCTGGTGATTACCAAAGATGAGAAACTAAACTGGAGTAGCCATACTCACAATACGACCGCAAGAGTGGGCCAAACTCCCCAAAGCTTGTCAACCATCTATGAGGCTCCTTTCATGAGTATGATGGGTGCAGCATCAAAAATACTCAAGAAATTTGACACTATACAGGAATACAGGAACCCATTCAATAACTGTTCACTCGCTCCACCATGGCACACAGTAGCAGTAGTTCGTACAATCTACAAGATGCACTACAGCAACTCGATGAAACTCCTTAGACAGCACCTTCTAAACCTATAACTGCTACCAGCTAGAAGGACAAAGGCAGCAAAAACATGGGAATACCACCACCTGCAAGTTAACCTCCAAGCCATTCGCCGTCCTAACTTGGAAATATATTGTGTTTCCTTCACCGTCACTGTGTCAAAATCCTGGAATTCTCTCCTTGACAACATTGTGGACATCTCAAAAACTGCATTGGTTCAAGAAGGCAGCTTACCAGAGATAGACACAAAAAGTTGGAATAACTCAGTGGGACAGGCAGCATCTCTTTAGACGGAAGAAGGGTCTCGACCCGAAACGTCACCCATTCCTTCTCTCCAGAGATGCTGCCTGTCCCATTGAGTTACCAGCTTTTTGTGTCTATCTTCGGTTGAAACCAGCATCTGCAGTTCCTTCCTACACCCAGGAACCTTCTCAAGAGTAACCAGGGATGGGCAATTATGGGCAAGGCTGGCTCAGCTATGAAGCCCACATCGCTTCAGTGACAATTAAAAAAAACTTCTGAAAGATTTGACTCCAGAATTCTTCATGTTGGAGAACAAAGATACATGAATGTGGATGCATTGTATTATAAGAAGTGCGTTGTAAAAGATTATAAAAGGAAAATTTGATTCTGCATTTCACACGTGTGAACACGAAATGCAAAATGTTGAAATTGTACAAGATATCTGTTAGGTATAAAATGGAAAATCATATATAACTTTACAAGGCTCAATTTGGCAGATGTAGAAATTAGTCACTCAGAAATTATATAATTCTAAAAATGAATATTTGCTTTCTAAAGCCAAATAACATTCAAATATACTACATACTGTGTCCAGTTTAAGCTTGCCAGTAGCAATTATGCTTGCCATGTAAAACAGTATTGCTTTGAAAGGAGTACATGAACATTATCCATCGCATTTCTCTGGCAAGGAATCCCCAACCCAGTGATTGCACAAGAACATTATCTGTGGTACTGGTTCTCTCACAGTGAAAATGCTATGCATATGGAAATGAACTTCAGGCTAGCATCAAGACCTTGGTGGAATATAAAGCGGATTTGAACTACAGACGACACTGAGGAAAGGTGTTGACAGTTACGATGCCAGAAAAACAGCAGAGGTTTCAAGCTGGATACTCTACAGTAAAAATATGAGCCTTTTTGTTGTAGATGACTGCATGTAGCTAGAGGGTTGTCATTTGATGTGCTGTGCATTATTTTTATATCTGCGGCAGCTGATGGCTCGATGCTAGTGCCTACTGGGAAACCGTGAGAGTGGCAAAGAGGATTTACGGGAAATGTAAGGGATAACATTACACCTAGAAGTGATCTTGACCCAGTAGTGGAAATACATTGAATTAAAGCGAATGCACTTGTAAGGCGATCCAGTCTCCGAGACACTTTGTTCATCCATTCATCCTGAAACTCAATTTCCTTTCTCTATTTATTTCCTAATTAATAAATATTAAGTGTAGTCTCAAATAAAACTTGGATGATTCAGTACTGAGGTGGGGGTAATAGCTTCTTCTGACACCTGCAGTTGTAAAATAGATCGTAAAAGGAGTTGTGACAAATAATGGAGATGCATTTCAGTGAAATTCAGAAATGAATAGAGTGATATCACTCTACAAATTATTATTGGGATCCAAAGAAGCTGGGCAGAAGCTTCTATATATCAGGACTTGCCGGGCCAAAGGTCCTGATAATGGTTTCAAACAAAAGAATCAGTCTGCTGATTTGTAAAGAAGCCATGGCAGTAACACTCAAGTATGCAGTAACTTATAAATTCCAAGCCCACAGTTTATCGATGTAACAAATCCCTATAATCATTCATGCCACTGAGGAAAGATAGTCTGCGGAGATCACTACTTCTCCACATGGAGGATCAGTAAATTACCTGGTTCACGTTATCCATTTAGCTGCCCCGGTTTACCAATAACATTTTTGCCTTTCTTTTTGTCTAATAAATAGTTAAAGGGGTTGTTAATCCAAAGATCTCAGATTAAACGTTGTCATCTAGAAAGGTTGATTGTTCCTTTATCATGATAAGTACTTCCAGCTTGTTCTGTTTTTATTTTATGAATTCAAAGAGAGACAGAATTTGGCACTAATTGACTGGCAAAGGCACACTGGGCCAAATGGCACCCTTCTGTGCTGTGTTTCTCCGATTATACAAATGTATTTGTTTATGATAAAGATGATAACATTCAGTGAAGAGAGAAGAGCCTGCTTTAGATGTTTATCTAACGCCTGTGAAGAAAACAAGTATGCTATTTAGCGCCTCCCAACCCGAAATTGAAAGGTTCCATTTGGAAACTTAACTGGGAAGTAACATTGCAGGTAGTTCTAAACTGAATACAGGAATATAGGCTGACTGAAAGTAAACTACAAAATACCAACGTATTAAGTATCTATTTTTTAATTTGTCACAAATAATTATTTGTTTTTATAGTTAATAAATAAGCGTGATCACATCATATACGAGGGTTCCCAATGATAGTTTGAGGGTCTGATTTGGGATTTTATGTTAATTCCGCAGAGGAATATATTCAAGTCTGCTGCAATATTTTGTATATTCCCTTTCCAATACATCATGACCTCAAACAGAATAAGGTTTGATGCTGATGTTGCATTCTTCACCCTTTATTCACACAATAATTTTCAATTGTCTGTTTCTAATGAACATATTTTCCACACCATTGAAGACAGCTGCCTAAACAACCTATATCTCCTATAAACCACCACTGTTAGTAGCAGTGAACTGTTGAGTGCTGCAGAAAATGCAGACAGCGCAGAGTTATTGATTGAAATGTGCAATGTTAACAAAATATGTATTGTTTATGACTCCCTTTGACATCTTTCCAGCATTTACATTGATTACATTTTAGTATCAAAGTGGAGCAAGATAACTTTTATGTTTCAAATATCTGGGGAAGACCTTTGTGCTACTGATAGAACAGTATGAACGACCCATGCTTTAAGGGTGGTTGGTGCTTGAAGCGTTCTTAGAACACGGTCCATATCACAATTTTCTGTAATGTGAAGCCCCATCATGTGCTCATGCATCCAGAAATTTAAAAAAAGATTTATTTACTTTTCTCTGCATAAGTTGCATGATAATCAATTTTACTATATATTTCAAATCTGGGGTCATGATTTGTCAATTCTGCAAGGGTGAATTTCCATAACCTAATTGCTAACCAAGCTGGGACTTGAAAATTCTGTTCATCAGCATCAGATTGTTTCAGGTTAAGTTGTCCCAACACAGATTAGATACAAAGTTGTTTTACTCTAGTAGTCCAACTGTAGTTCTTGACCCAACTTTGGATAAATACCACTTATTTTTAACACTGGGTAATTCTAATATACTGCAGCGTGCTTCTTGTGGCCCATCTAAGTGACACTGAAGTTTTCTGTCAAATTATGCTTAGTTTGTGTCGTTCAATTTGGTTTCAGTTTCCAGTGTTTTGGGGGGAAAATAATTCTCTCATCAGTTTATGCTTGATTGGTTTTAAAGGTCAAGTTTGGTTCTCTTCAGTATCTTGCTATATCAGGGATCTTTCTCATTCCAACTCTTCACTGCTCATTACCAAGATAATATTTTTAAAAACAGCAGCAAATATGGAGTGAAAAAGGAGCAGGCTTTAAAAGTGGAAAATATTTTTTTGCTATTCCAGACGACATATGAACTGTCACTCCTGTGTGCCGGTAAATGCTTAGCTCCATTCTAAACACAGAAATCTAACATGTTCAAGTGTCTATTATTAATTTTGGTCATGTTATAAAGCTCAAAGCTCTAGCTCGTGGGAACATTAGAAATAATTTATTTAACAGGAAAAGAACCCTTGTTTTTCTTTCATTTTTCTTGTTATATCAAAAGGACATCTGTTGTCCTGTGGAGACTACCGGCATAATTACATTACGGATGTGTAAAATCAAAAGTGCACTAGAAATCCATGTCTCCTGTGATCTGCAGGTGTGTTTTGGGAGAACATTATACTGACCGTGAATGTGTCTTGCGTTTTTTAATATGGGTATGAAGGATCAGATAAAGCCATTTGGGAAAATATACCGCGAGAACATACATTCCCAGATGTGTGGCATCACTGGAAATGGCGGCAGTTATTGTTTCCCCCCAGTTGCTATCTTCATCTGTGACAACATACTTTTGTGTTGTTATTTTCTGTGTACTTGTGTGGCCGCTTCAGATAGCAGTTACGTTTTGGTGTGGGACTTGGAGAAGCTAGATTGTAAAGTGAGAAAGACACTGTTCTCCACATCAGTGAATTTGTTTTCTTTTTTTATGACAGGCTTTGGTCTTTACTGTCTTTACTTTACTTTGCTGTCTTTACTGATGACAGCATCTATTTTCTATTTAATTGTTAATAAACTGAATAAAAAATGTGAAATGGCCATAATGTATTTTAAAGATAGAACAATACAGCATAAGAGCAGGCCCTTCGGCCTACAGCGTCTATGCCGAACATGATGCCACGCTCAATTTATCTGCCTGCATATAATCTATATCCCTCCATTCCCTGCATATCCTTATAACTACCCAAACGTTTCTTAAATGCCACTATCTTAAGTGCCTCAATGTGTTCCAGGCACATACCACCCTCTGTAGAAAAAAAAACTTGCCCCGCACATCTCCTTTAGACGTTGCCCCACTCACCTTAAAGCTATGTCCTCGAGTATTTATTTTTTCCATCCTGGGGAAAAGGGTTCTGACCGTCGACCCTATCTGTGCCTCCTATTGGGGTAACCCACCTCTGTAGTCTTTCTAAAGGCTCCATGTCCTTCCTGTCCGGCATAAATTTAAAACGTGCAAGGCAGCTCAACCGTGGCTAACGAGGGAAATTAGGGATGGTGTTAAATCCAAGGAAGAGGCATATAAATTGGCCAGAGGAAGCAGCAAACCGGAGGACTGGGAACAGAAGAGGACAAAGGGGTTAATTAAGAGGGGGAAAATAGAGCATGAAAGAAAGCTTGTGGAGAATATAAAACTGGCTGTAAAAGCTTCTTTACATATGTGAAGAGGAAAAGATTAGTGAAGACAAATATAGGTCCCCTACAGTCAGAAACAGGTGAATTTATTATGGGAAACAAGGAAATGGCAGACCAGTTAAACGAGTACTTTGGTTCTGTCTTCACTAAGGAAGACACAAACAATCTACCAGAAAATCTAGGGCACCAAGGATCTAGTTGGAGGTAGGAACTGAAGTGGATCCACATTAGTCAGGAAACGGTGTTAGGTAAACTGTTAGGACTGAAGGCAGATACATCCCAGGGCCTGATGGTTTGCATCCCAGAGTACTCAAGGAGGTGGCCCTAGAAATAATGGATGCATTGGTGATCATTTTCCAATGTTCTATAGACTCTGGATCAGTTCCTGTGAACTGGAGGGTAGCTAATGTAACTCCACTTTTTAAGAAAGGCGGAAGAGAGAAAACAAGGAATTATAGACCAGTTAGCCTGACATTGGTAGCGGAGAACATACTTGAGTCCATTATTAAAGATGTAATAGCACCGCTTTTGGAAAGCAGTGACAGGATCGGTCAGTCAGCATGGATTTATTAAGGGAAAATCATGCTTAATTAATCTTCTGGAATTTTTTGAGGATGTAACAAGTAGAATGGATAAGGGAGAGCCAGTGGATGTGGTGTATCTGGACTTTCAAAAAGCCTTTGACAAGGTCCCGCACAAGAGATTAGTGTGCAAAATTAGAGCACATGGTATTGCGGGTAGGGTAGAGAACTGGTTGGCAGACAGGAAGCAAAGAGTAGGAATTAATGGGTCCTTTTCACAATGGCAGGCAATAACTAGTGGGGTGCCGCAAGGCTCAGTGCTTGGACCCCAGTTATTTACAATATATATTAACGATTTAGACAAAGGAATTAAATGTAACATCTCCAAGTTTGCAGATGACACAAAGCTGGTTGGCAGTGTGAGCTGCGAGGAGGATGCTATGAGGCTGCAGGGTGGCTCGGATAGGTTGGGTGAGTGGGTAGATGCATGGCAGATGCAGTATAATGTGGATAAATGTCAGGTTATCCACTTTGGTGGCAATACAATACAATACCGTTTATTTGTCATTTGAACCTCACATGAGGTTCAAACGAAATTTGGTTTCTGCAGCCATACAAGAAAAGAACCAAGACACACACCAACACAATTCACACAAACATCCATCACAGTGAGTCTCCTCCTCACTGTGATGGAAGGCAAAGTCTTGTCTCTCCCCTGCTCTCCATTCCTCTCCCGAAATCGAGGTCAAAGCCCCCGGCGGGCACCAGCAAGTCCGCGGCCACTCAAAGTCACGCCGGGCGACGCAAGGCCCTGCCCCGGGTCCTGGTGTTGGAGCCCCCGGCTGGCGCTAGCAAGTCCGCGGCAAATCAAAGCCGCGCCGGGTGATGTGAGGCCCCGCTCCAGGTCACTCTCAACCCCGCAATTCAAGCGGGAGAAATCGCCGTTGCCGGTGCCCCGCAAAGCAGTCTCCCACCGGGGACCCGCGAGCTCCCGGTGGCACCATCGACCGGAGTCGGGTCGCAGCAGCGCGCCACCGCAGCTCTCCACGCTCCGAAGCTGGCCAGCTCCACAATGGTAGGTCCGCAGCAACGCAGCTCCGCAGCTCCACGGAGGTAGGTCCGCAGCTCCGCAGCTCCACAGCTCCGCAGGCTCCGTGACTTGAGGCCTCCAGGTCGTTCCGGTTGGAGGCCGCTCCACGGCGCTACGCCCCAACGGCAACGGAGACCCGACAGGGAAAAGGTCGGGTCTCCATGCAGGGAAGAGATTTAAAAGTTTCCCCCACCCACCCCCCACCCCCCACCCCCCACATATACACATTTAAAAACCCGCTACAAACTAAACCCTCAACAGGACAAAAAAAAAAAAAATACACAGACAGACTGCAGAGGCCGCTGCGACGTCGGTCTCGCCGCCCACAACAAGAACAAGAAAGCAGATTATTATCTGAATGGTGTCAGATTAGGAAAAGGGGAGGTAAAGCGAGACTTGGGTGTCTGGTATGGATAGTGTTGAAAGATGTGGCCTGCACTTTATAACCTGTTGAATGTAGTTAGAGTTTTGATGGTGGGGACGTTGTCTAGGAGAGGACACCACTGTTTGTTTCCTTTTCACATCAGTGCATTTGTACGATTTTGTTGAGACTGTTGGTGGTACTTCTCCAGGTCTTTGAAATAGATCCCAATTCAGAAAAGCACAGGAGAGCAGGGGTTACTGTGGAGATAGACACTGTGGAGAATGACTAGGATAAAAGAGGCGTAAAATCTGGAATATGTGATTTAGCAGATTATTAGCTGCAGAAATATCATGATGAACAGTAAAATGGAGGCAAAAGGTTGGGAATTTGAAAATACAGTCGTAAAGTCGTGCAAGTATTTCAGGTGTGGACCTTGATTGTGTGTGGTGTGTATCCAAAAGTGAAGAAAGGTGGATAGAATGTTAAGAAACCGCCAGAGATTATCTGGTCAATGGTAGGTAGAAAAGTGAACAGAAATGGCAAGAACGAGGATTTGAGCCATAAATATGTGTAGAGGACTTGAAATGGCGCTTCAGTGAACATTAAATAATGAAGGTTTAAGTGACATGTGCCATAAAATAACATGCTTGAAGGAGGACAGCAGAAACATTGATCACGGATGATTTAGAAACTAAGGCTGCACTATCAGTTTGGTTCTTTGCAGGAGCCAGTTTGAGAATCAGGCACAAATCAAACTTCATCCTGTCTATTTGATTTTGATAGTTGTCTCTTTCTGCTTTCCCTGCTGTGTTCATGTCATTTGTTTTCATATTTTGCATTTGGAAAATTTGCTTTCATCAGCAAATACAACATGAGGGTACTGCCACATTCTATTGATGAATGAGCATGCTGTGTTATGATCTGAACCACACAGAATGGTGCCAGAGGTTGCTCTCTGTGGCAAGTTGCTGAACCATGAACATATCCATACGAAGCAGCATGTAATTCCAAAGGGGAAACAGGAAAAGAACTCCACCCTATTTTCAGGTTCAGGAAATTTTTTAAATATTTGCCAGGAAGTTCAATTAATGTATTAAGGATGATTGCAACATCTGGAAGCCTCAACTAAGAATAATATTTCCTTTTCATTACAGAAGTGTGTATTTATGGGATATAGTGTCAGAAGAAATAGATCATCAATAGTCTGTTTAATAAAAAATTGACTTATCTGAAATGTGGATACACAGGGTAGGAAAAATGTTTAGATCCAAGATCTGTGTTATGGATTATAGTGTTGGACTATCTGAATATATATATATATGTGTTGATATACACACTCTGAACTTTTTTTTCTCACTTATTATATTGTTTACAGTGTACAATATTTACAAATTCTGTTGTGCTGCTGCAAGTAAGAATGTCATTGTTCTATTTGGCACATATGGTATGGGTGTCAGAGATTATGGGGAGAAGACAGGAGAATGGGGTCAGGAAGGAGAGATAGATTAACCATGATTGAATGGCGGAGTAGACTTGATGGGCCTAATTCTGCTCTTATCTCATAATCAAAGGGCTGAATGGCCTACTTCTGCATCTAGTTTCTATGTTTCTATTATGATAATTAAACACTCTTGACTCTAGAATAGCTAAATTTAAAAAAAAGTTTGCATTGCTTTCTTATAACAGCTTTTGTTACCTCAGGTAGTTTAAGGTATTTTGTGGATAATGAAAGGACTTTGGAAGAATTGATAACATAACAATTAGTGTAGACAAGAATGCTGGAGAAACTCAGTGGGTGAGGCAGCAACTATGGAGAGGAATAGGCGACGTTTCAGGTCGAGACCCGAAACATCGCCTATTCCTTCTCTCCATAGATGCTGCCTCACCCGCTGAGTTTCTCCAGCATTTTTTGTCTACTTTTCCAGTATCGGCAATTCCTTCTTAAACATAATAATTAGTGTGTACACAACAAATTCGCACAAGGCAATGTGAGATGATGGCCAGACTATGTTTTTTGAAAAATTTGTGTTGAAGGATAAACATTAGCTTGTAAATCAACTTCTTTAGTATGTGATTAAGAAGGAATTGCAGATGCTGGAAAATCGGAGGTACACAAAAAAGCTGGAGAGACTCAGCGGGTGCAGCAGCATCTATGGAGCGAAGGAAATAGGCAACGTTTCGGCCCGAAACGTTGCCTATTTCCTTCGCTCCATAGATGCTGCTGCACCCGCTGAGTTTCTCCAGCTTCTTTAGTATGTGAGCTCCTCCAAGTACTTTCTTCCAAGCACTGTCATTGGCATTTGCTTTCCAATGTAAAGCGAACATGTTATGTACAGACAAAATGAGAATTAATAATTTCTTGTGGATGTTTTGAATTTTAAATGGGAATCGACCGTCTTTGAAAACAAAACACTGAGAATGAGCACGTCGCCAGTTCCTAGATTTTGGATGAAGTTACCCTTGAGGTGTTCCAAAGAGCTTGTGCAGAGAGGACAGATTTTCAATGCATCACTTTAATCTGACAGCAAGTAATTATAGCATGCAATTGTAAGATTACTTTGAATGCATTTATTAAGGGATTATGAACAGGTCTCCATTAATATTAAATCTAATTACTTTTCACCATCATTCTATAGACCCAGAATTAGCCACATGAAACAAATAATTATCACGTCTGTCCACAGCTATGTTTCAAGGGTTAAGGAGCATATCATTTGTAAAATGTTTAGTTTTAAATTTTGTTATAGTTATTTTGCTATTGCTTAGGTGCTGATTTTGTGCAGAGATGTATTAGCTTTGGTTCACAGCACTCACCAATTCATCAGGTTCTTTTCAAGAGGGGCATAATAAATTGTAGTCTTTTCCACATGCAAAAGTTCCGGGAGCTTGAGCTACTGGGGGAGCTGAGCCTGTCTGAATTGTGATTTTAAAGGCTGACCTGGAGTTTAATCATTTTTGTTTGAAGGATTAGTTTGAAGTGATCACTGACTGCAACCCAACTATATTTGGTGTACTATTCGTTGTACAGTATATAATGAAGTACTTTGCATTTTGCAAGTGCAAACATGATCAGAAAAAAGCTTCAATTCAAAAGAATGGCAAATGAACGGAAAGTAATGAATTATTCTACAGGTGATTTAAGCTGTCTTGACATTTGAAATCTCTTGGGTCATATTTTTTTTAAACCCACAGTTTTCGATTAGTCATCCGGCAGAGTAAGGAAAAGATTGCTTGTGGAGGAGTGTTTGGTAGATGGAGAATCCCTGCATCCTGTGATGAAGTTTGCTGTCTGGTAAATCTGTCATAGAATGGATTGGTAGTACGTGATTGCAAATAAATACTTTGGGGGAGGTTATTTATTCCATCCTGCCATCTAACCAAAGATAAAGTAATTGTACTCAACATCACATTGTAATCTAAATGGACTTGGAATTAATCTAAGATTTTTTGCCTCCACTGCCATCACGCTCTGAAGACATTTGAGTATTTATCACTTGTGTCGAGATGCTTTTTGCATTTATTATAAAGTATTTATTATAATACTTTATAATAGAGAAAGAGACGATTCAAACCATCAAGTCTATACCAGTTAGAGCAATCCTAAATCCCTGTAAGATCTTCTCCCATTAGTAGTAATTTAGATGAACCATTTAACCTGACAACCAGCACCTTTTCACAGAGAAAACTACATGGTCACAGACAGCACTGGAGGTGAGAACTAAACACCTTGAGATAGCTCCATTAACTGCGGCACTACCGTGCCATGCCGGTGATACTTGGTTGCAATTTATTGCAATTTCCGAAACGTTGCAGTGGATTTATTTTATCACTTTAATATTGTGTTTTTAATCATGATCAGGATTTGGGGATCGACCAGTATTGATTTCCCATCCCAAATAACCTTTGAGGCGATGATGAGCCACTGTCTTGATCTGCTACAGGATGATGAAGGTATTGCTAAGGGGCTGATAGAGGATGGGCGCCAATATTTAGACCCTGTGATGATGTAGGATGGTAAGATATTTCCAAATCAGGCCAGTATGCACCAAAGGAGAACATGCAGGTGATGGCGTTCCCCTTAACCTGCTGTTTTTACCCTTCTATAAGTCTTGTTGATTTGAATGTGCTCTCAGAGTAGCCTGGGTGATTAACTGTGAATGGTGTGCATGCAGCCATGGATGCTGGTGATGGTAGATCAAATTAATGTTTAGAGTAATTGATGTAGTCTCAGTCAACCAGGCTGTTTTTTTTAAATGGTGTTGTGTTTCTTGGGTAGTTGTTGGGGCTGTACTCTTTCAGACTGGTGGAGATAATTCCATCACGTTCTTGACTCATACCTTGTTGATGCTGGAAAATAGACAATAGACAATAGGTGCAGGAGTAGGATATTCTGCCATTCGAGCCAGCACTGCCAATCACAGTGATCATGGCTGATCATCCACAATCAGTACCCCGTTCCTGCCTTTTCCCCATATCCCCTGACTGCTATCTTTAAGAGCTTTATCTAATGGGCCTGTCCCACGTAGGCGATTTTTCAGCGGACTGAAAAACCGGCAACTGGAATGGCGATTGTCAGAGTTGGAACACACACAAACACATAATTTCCTTCACCAGCCCTTTATGCAGGCGGGGACAGGGCAAGCGGGGGGAGCGCTGTCTAAAAAATTCACACGGTGCAAAGCCAAGGTGAAATAGACATACACCGCGATGAACAGGAAGGTTGGCGCTGTAAAAAGACGGCTAAAGCACAGTGTACAGTAAGTCCTTTAAAAGGGGGGGGGGGGAGAGAGAGGGGGAGAGAAGGAGAGAGAAGGAATGGAGACAACTTTTAAGAAGCTCGGCGGACATTTAACATTACCGGTCGGTTATCCTTGATTCTGAAAACCACTTGCTTACCTTTTTTTCCCCAATGAGCCAATGAAATTCACCAGTCAGCACCGGCTACAACCTACGAGAACCTACGAGAACCTCCGACCTCCTGGCAACCCATTAGGACCTCCTGGCGACCCACCTACGGCTCGGGAATTCTCGCTACTCTCGCTTCATTCTAGTCGCCGCTAATTTTTCAACATGTTGAAAAATTCACGGTGACCATAATGAGGCCGCGACTAGTTGCCAGAATGCGGGAACTCCTCACGGCCATGAAGGCGACTCCCTGGCAACCACCCGTGAACATGAGGCGACTGCATAGTCTCCTGCAGTCGCTTAAAAAGTCGCCTAAGTGGGACAGGCCCATAACTCTCTCTTGAAAGCATCCAGAGAATTGGCCTCCACTGCCTTCTCGGGCAGAGAATTCCACAGATTCACAACCCTCTGGTTGAAAAAGTTTTTCCTCATCTCCGTTCTAAATGGCTTACCCCTTATTCTTAAACTGTGGCCCCTGGTTCTGGACTCCCCCAGCATCGGGAACATGTTTCCTGCCTCTAGCATGTCCAAACCCTTAATAATCTTATATGTTTGGGGTGTCAGGAGGTGAATGCTTTGCTCCAGGATAGCTAATCTCTAACCTGCTCTTGTGACTGTTCCAGGTAAGTTTCTGGTGAATGGTGATCTCCTCCCACCCCACCCCCCCCAACTCAAATGATGATGTTGGATCACTCAGCCGATACACATACCTTGATGATTTACGAGATACTTGTACGATATGTTTTCAGACCATCATAAAACAATACTTCTCCAAAATTGCTTTTTGTTGTTCAGCAATAGAGCAGTACGTGATCAGTATGAGGAAACTTTTTGAAGTTCAGTAATTTAATTTACTGAACCTGAAATTTAGTTTAAACCTGAAATAGTTTAAGGTAATCAGACTTGTGGAGGCAAGCCAGATCAAAATGACTGTAATTTTCATTTTTTCCGATTGAAAAATTGGTGTTTTGCTAATATTTGTCTGAAAATGTTCCCACTTGAGGAGAATTCAGTTTATCTACTAGGCCTGAAGCTATGTTGCCACCATGTAACTTCTTGCAGCCCCTCATTCTCCACGACCTTAATCTCCAACACTTTCATTCAAACTAATTATTTGTTGACAATGTAACCATTTGCAGAATCAATAGGAGGAATGATATAATCCCTGCATAAGAAATGTGTACAAAAGCCACTCGGCCCCACACTCCCTGCCCTTCTGAAACTTACAAAAATAATAGGATTGGAAAGAGATTGTTTGGGGCCGTTCCAATCTTAAAACATTGCAAGAAGGTACCTTTTTTGCCAGGAGAAATTATCAGTCCAAAAATCCTTTTGATTAATAAGTAGCTGCCAAGAGGGAAAGGTTTAGGAAGAGAATTTAAGGGCTTAGTTGGTTGAAAATATGGGTGTAAATAATAAATAAATTGCCAGAGTTGCAAAAAAGTATTGAGGAAGGCAAAAAAACAAACTGATTTGCTGAATGTTACTTTGGTTTGCCTTAAGTGCCCAGTTTACATTGAGTCATTGGGCAAGGAGAGTGTTTCTCATTAAGGGCTTGTCCCACTTAGGCGACTTTTTAGGCGAGCGCAGGAGACTCTGCGCTCGCCTCATGATCGCCACATGTTCGCTGGTGGTCTTTGGTGAGTCTCCTTCATGGTCGCGAGGAGTTCCTGCATCCTGGGAACTAGTCGCGGCCTCAGTATGGTCGCCGCAAATTTTTCAACATGTTGAAAATGTTTCTGCGACCAAAAATTGGTCGCCATGGAGAAAATCGATAATCCTGTAGTCGTAGGTGCAGTTGTAGTGGGGTCGCCATGTAATTATGGGTAGTCGAGGTAGCCGTAGGTAGTTTTAGTTAATCGCCTTTGCTGACCGGGCATTTTCATTGGTTCATTGGGAAACAAAACGTAAGCACGAGTTTTCAGAACCAAGGATAACAGTAATGTTAAATGCCCACCAAACTTCACAGCTGTGTATCTCTGGCTTATTAAAAGTTGTCTGGCTTCTTAAAAGTGTCTCCACTCCTTCTCTCCTCCCCCCTTTTTTAAAGGACTTACTGTGCTAGCCGTCTTAACCTTCCTGTTCATTGCGGTGTGAGCCTGTATCACCTTGGCTTTGCACCGTGTGAATTTCTGACAGCGCTCCCACGTTTTCCCTGGTCCCCGCCTTTGCGATGTGTGTGTGTGTGTGTGCGTGTGTGCGTGCGTGTGTGTGTGCGTTTGTGCGCATATGTGTGTGTGTGTGTGTGTGTTCCTCTCTGACAGTCGCCGTTCCAGTTCCCGGTTTTTCAGGCGAGTGCCGCGAACTTGACAGTCCGCTAAAAAATCGCCTAAGTGGGACAGGCTCTCTAGTTTTTTAACAGCCAACTTTTGATGGGAATTTGTTGGAAACGAAGTAGTAAATTAATTGTTATATTGTTACAAAGTTTTTCAAAATAGAGCCGTTTATGCTTTCATGTGCCAACACTTTACTGGAAACAAATCAATAAGCCAACCAAATGCAAGTGCCTTTCATCTGTCGTTCTTTGAAATTGGTTTGAGCATTCTTTACGTGTTGACGGAGCTTCAGGTATTTTTTAAGACTTATATGTGATGTGCAAAGTAATTCTGAGGTCTGAATAAATAGTGAGAACCAGCATTCATCTGGCTGATGAAGGGATTAAACATTCATGAAGCTGTTTTAGTTCTCTCCCCCACACTCAGCTATCTACCTTCCACAAGAAGCCTCATGAAGCATAAATTAGACAAATGAAATTATTACCTTATTTTACACAAATTATTAAAAGAACAGGACCCAGTGAAATCATGTTTCTCATCATAACAAACTTGTGGTCATGTCTGAAGAGAGACTGTATTAGATTATATATAAATTTAACTTCAAATTGAGAGTATCACTTAAGCAGTGTTCTTATTCCCACCAAAAAATGTTGATTGAAGTACAATCTTTTTTTTAAATGTGCTTTATAAGTGTCACATGCAAAAGAGGAACTGCTGATTTTGAACATGATTCTTTTCAGCTTTACACTGTTGAGATGTACCTTGCTTCATATCTGAGTTTTCCATAGACTAATTAACACATTGATTATAATAGTGAATGTCTCCTTTATTGTTGTTTCATGTAACTAGCATTGTAGAAAGTGAACTAGGTCCTAGTTGGACATATTGTTAATTTAATGCTAATATGGCAAGTTATCCTTAAGTCAACACTGTAAGTGGTCTTCTTCTTCTTGCGTACGGTGTGCACAGCCTAAAGTTGTAGGACAACTTGTTCTATTTGATCTTATTTGATTGTGCACGCCGGGTTGATTGCATTCGTCGAAACAGGATGTACTTCAACAAGATTGAAGGTTGATTGCAACCTTCAACAAGATTGAAGGTTGCAATCTTCCACCCCACTGAAAGAGGTCAGAGGCAGACAAAAGCATAAACGTGAAAAATTAGAGTGTTTGATTCTCTGGAAGTACACACACACACATCCGTTATTGTGGAAGTCCAGAACTGGTCGAGATTTGTCAGGTATTCAAAGTATTTGTTTCAAGATATTTGTCCATTCAAACCCAGTTGTCCGAAAAGAAAAATACAGAACCCTTTCATAATCCAGGGATAGCCTGCATATCGAATGCTTAGAACATCTTTAATGCTATAGAAGTGCTTGTTAGTATTGATAGTTAAAACTCATGTTAATGTTGCTAAAATTGTGTTTTTGAGGAGCTGTTCAGTTTGCAAAGGATCATTTTTTGAAATAGTTATTGATGATCTAACTGTATCCAGTTTCAAAATGAGCAGCTTGATTCTTGACCTACAATATCAACCGTACACATAGAACATTAATTCATTAAAATCACCAACTATCATTTCTCGGCCTCAAAATCAAAAGATTGTGATTGAAACGTGAAGTCTGTTGTATTTACGTAGTGCTCCAAGTCTTCAAGACATACCAAAGTACTTCTCAAAAATAAGCTCGAGGAATACAGTAAAAACTATGGAGAGAAATATGGACGTAATTTTATGGTGGTTTTTATATATTTTTGCAGCTTTGCAATGCTCTACAACAAATGAATATAACTACAGACATAAAAAACTGCAGATGCTGAAATCAGGAGCAAGCTTTGTTATTGACCTGTGGCTGTGCAATGCAACCTCTGGAAGACAGTAAAAAGACCAATCTGGTGTTGGCATTCTTATCCTTTTCCTCCTTATGAGAAAGTGCTATCTCTCCCAATTATTAGTAACTTCACAACGCCAAAGATTGCAGGTTGCGACAACTCAACAATTCATAATTCTGTGATGCAGCACATCATCCAATTGAGTAGTACCAAAAAAAAATTGCAGCTGTACAGTAAAACAAATTAAAGGTTGGCAGTTTAAGTACTGCATTCATGAAGATGCATTAAGTTGTGCTGCAGTAGTGCCGTAAATCTTAGCACTTTCAGTGCCTCTTTACTTCAGGTATTGAATGCTGCAAATTACAGTTTTCTCTTTTCATTTTCCAGTTCCAGTAATAGCTCTAACTTAGTTTCCTGTTCCCTGAGGAAGCAGATGTGTGTAGGGGTTATTGCCAGTATTCATTAGAAATGATGCATGGAGCCTAAAAAAGTCAGAGAGAGAACTCTATTGGTATTGATAATATGATTCAAAATATTGCATCTGTACAAATTTCTTGATTAAAGGGCCTGTCCCACTTAGGCTATTTTTAGGCGACTGCCGGCAACTATCATAGTCGTAGCAGGAAAAAACAGCGACTGGACCTCCCTTCGACATAAAATTTGAAATAGAATCATTACTTTAACAATAAAAAACGAAATCAGCACCGGCGACAACCTACGTTAACCTGGCGACAACTACAACATCACCTACATCAGGAGAATTCAAGCTACGCCCACTGTCGCTGACATTTTTTTCAACATGTTAAAAATCCAAATAATTTTCGACATGTTGAAAATCCAGCGGTGACCAGAAAGACGCTACGACTCTTTGGGCGACTGAGGAGACTACTCACGACCATACAGGCGACACCCCGGCGACCATGTGGCGACAGCCTAGTCGCATGTAGTCGCCTAAAAAATTGCCTAAGTGGGACAGGCCCTTATGTCTTTCACTGTAACCATCCATTCCACATTTATCATGAAATCTATGTAGTTAAATACATGATTCTTTAGTTGTAGCCTCCCACCATTGGAGACAGGGACAGTAACTGCCCTGGGAGGTGAGAAGTAAGTTATTTTATTGGCAGCCTATTATGAATATAAATATTAGAATTTATAAAAGTGAAGTTGGGATAATATTACTTCATAATCATTACCTATGTCTGCATATCCTAACCCAAGAACCACTTCTATCATCAAACTATTTAAGTTCAATTCTGATGGGCATTAAAATTATTGTAATTATAATTTATAAATCATCCAACAAATTCTAGAGTTGTCATTCTGAATGGTTGATTAAATTTTCCACCTACCTACAGCTACTTATTATCAACAGCGCAACTCATCATTCCCTTTCAATAAGTGATGGCGCCCAAGACAAGTAACTCTCTGCATGCTGGTCGCAGAAGTGAATCTGCAATCACACATTACAATTGCCCCACTTTTTAGAAACTCTACTACAACAGCAGCATTTCTTGCGTTAACTATGTTCTTCTTAATCTCCTCTACTTTCTTTATCGTGTATCTGTACACGGTGGACGGCTTGATTGAAATCACGCATAGTCTTTACACAGACTGGATATCACGCAACAAAAACCTTGGTGCATGTGACAATAATACTTAATTAAAACTAAACGTAACTCCTTTCTCTCTGGCTTGTTCTATAATCTCACTTGATCATGTAACTTGCAATTTCTTTTAAAGTTTCGATGAAGAATTAAATCTAATTTTCCATATGTAGAAAATACAAATCTCACTGTTGCAGGTAGACAAAAATGCTGGAGAAACTCAGCGGGTGAATCCGAAGATAGACACAAAATGCAGGAGTCTAAAGAAGGGTCTCGACCCGAAACGTCACCTATTCCTTCGCTCCATAGATGCTGCCTCACCCGCTGAGTTTCTCCAGCATTTTTGTCTACCTTTGATTTTTCCAGCATCTACAGTTCCTTCTTAAAAATCTCAATGTTGCTACCTCTTGTGAGGTGCATACTTGGTCCTCATTACAATACTAACACACATTATCCTAGTTTAGCAGCCCATTTTTTCTCTAACTAAACATGGTTTCACAAGCAATTACCTTACATTTTAGCATATTTCTCAAAACTACCATATTCCCCAACTTCTATGTGTGGAGTTACAGGAAATTGACTAAAATATAAGGAGATGAAACGCTGAGAATCTTTGACAATTTTTGAAATCCATGTTCCACCTTTTTAGCCACATTCATTTTCTTTCCAGTAATTCAAATTACAGGAACTTTTGGGGTTTATTAAAAAATATGCACCAGGATGGATTATGGATTCACTTGATAATAGATATATATGTTAAAAAAAATCATTTTACAAACGTTTTCTGTATTGAAGATGTGGCAGTGTAGCATGTTTCAGAAATATATGTTTCCAACCCAATATTACCCATTCACTTGGTCTCAAGCCAAATTTGTATGGGAACATACTATTCCATATTCACTTAAATTCTGAGTTATTTGATCATTATGAGAATTTTAAAAATGTGTCAGATTCCATGACAATGATGTGTGGAAAAGAGAAAAAAAAGTGAAATTGGTATGCAGGTTGGAAATGTTCAAATGTAATAAAAAGTAACTGCAGATGCTGGATTATTTCTCATCACTTCCAGTCTCCCTCCCCCACTACAATGTCTGAGGAAGAGTCCCGACCCAAAACATCACCTATCCATTTTCTCCAGAGATGCCGCCTGAATCGCTGAGTTACTCCAGAGTTTTGTGTCTCTCTTTGGAAATTTTCAGACAGTTTCTTGAAAGGTTAGTCCAGCCGTTACGACAAATGGAGAATTATCACCGACTCCCTCATAGGTTATTATATGAGTAACTGGAGGAGGGTGTGAGAGAAGTCGAGATCAGTAGCACTAGTACATTCGTTCAAATCCTGAAAATGGACATTGTCAAAAAGAAACAATATTACCAGTTCATCATCTATCCCTTGTATTGGTGCACGAGGAGAAAAAGAATGCAATAATAAGTAGAGCATAATTCATTTGAACAATACATTAGCATTAGAAATACAGAAAATTGCTTCAAATTACTTGGTATTTATACATAGATCTTTGCACCTAATCTCATGAGTTGACCTGTAACATAGTAATCTTGTTATTGGACTGCATGAATTCTCTTGAGGTACTTTTAATGAGGTGCTATCTGCCCTGCTAAGGTTAAACATGGCAGAACTGCATTGTTCAAAGAAAAGCAAAATACAGACTGGCTGCAGGTTTTCATTATCAAACATTTACTCTAATGATTGTTGCTTGTGGTATGGTTATTTAGCATGCTTTAAAAGAATTATGATATCCAGTGCCCTCCATAATGTTTGAGACAAAGACCCATCATTTATTTATTTGCCTCTGCACTCCACAATTTGAGATTTGTAATAGAAAAAAAATCACATGTGGTTAAAGTGCACATTGTCAGATTTTATTAAAGGCTATTTTTATACATTTTGGTTTCACCATGTAGAAATTACAGATGTGCTTATACATAGCCGCATTTCAGGGCACCACAATGTTTGGGACACATGGCTTCACAGGCGTTTGTAGTTCCTCAGGTGTGTTTAATTGCCTCCATAATGCAGGTATAAGAGAGATCTCAGCACCTAGTCTTTCCTCTAGTCTTTCCATCACCTTTGGAGTTTTTTTTTTGCTGTTTATCAGCATGAGGACCAATGTTGTGCCAATGAGTCAAATAAGCCATTATGAGACTGAGAAACAAGAATAAAGCTGTTAAAGACATCAGCCAAACCTTAGGCTTACCAAAATCAACTGTTTGGAATATCATTAAGAAGAAAGAGAGCACTGGTGAGCTTACTAATTGCAAAGGGACTGGCAGGCCAAGGAAGACCTCCACAGCTGGTGACAGAAGAATTCTCTCTATAATAAAGAAAAATCCCCAAGCACCTGTCCGACAGATCAGAAACACTCTTCAGGAGTCAGGTGTGGATTTGTCAATGTCCGCTGTCCGCTGAAGACTTCATGAAGAGAAATACAGAGGCTACACTGCAAGATGCAAACCACTGGTTAGCTGCAAAAATAGGATGACCAGGTTACAGTTTGCCACTAAGTACTTAAAAGAGCAACCACAGTTCTGTACAAAGGTTTTGTGGATAGATGAAATGAAGATTAACATATCAGAATGATGGCAAGAGCAAAGTATGGAGGAGAGAAGGAACTGCCCAAGATCCAAAGCATACCACCTCATCTGTGAAACACAGTGGTGGGTGTGATATGGCCTAGACGGGTATGTCTGCTGAAGGTACTGGCTCACTTATCTTCATTGATGATACAACTGCTGATGGTAGTAGCATAATGAATTCTGAAGTGTATAGACACATCCTATCTGCTCAAGTTCAAACAAATGTCTCAAAACTCATTGGTTGGCGGTTCATTCTACAGCAAGACAATGATCCCAAACATACTGCTAAAGCAACAAAGGAGTTTTTCAAAGCAAAAAAAATGGTCAATTCTTGAGTGGCCAAGTCAATCACGTGATCTGAACCCAATTGAGCATGCCTTTTATATCCTGAAGAGAACTGAATGGGACTAGCCCCCAAAACAAGCATAGGCTAAAGATGGCTGCAATACAGGCCTGGCAGAGCATCACCAGAGAAGACACCCAGCAACTGGTGATGTCCATGAATCACAACTTCAAGCAGTCATTGCATGCAAAGGATATGCAACAAAATACTAAACATGACCACTTTCATTTACATGACATTGCTGTGTCCCAAACATTATGGTGCCCTGAAATGGGGGGGACTATGTATAAACAATGCTGTAATTTCTACATGGTGAAACCAAAGTGTATAAATAAATGGCCTTTATTAAAATCTGACAATGTGCACTTTAACCACATGTGTTTTTTTCTATTACAAATCTCAAATTGTGGAGTACAGAGGCAAATAAATAAATGATTGGTCTTTGTCCCAAACATTATGGAGGGCACAGTATCATCGCATTCTGGGATAACACAAAGAGGTCTGTTATGTCTGTGAGGCACCTTTTATATATTGTTTATGTTCTCAACGTCAGTACAGGGGATAGAATATTTATTTCTGTTTTAGTGTGTAGTACAAAGCCTTTTTAAGGAAAGTGGATTTATCTGAAAGGGTTGTTAATGGATCGCCTTCAGAATTTTCAGGCTTTAAAATGATGCAGTTTTAGAAAATAAGATGATATTGTTACGATGGCTTAGGGCAATGTTGTATTTCAAATACTGAGTCAGCGTTGTTGTTCTCACCTTCCAGACAATTTACTTGCTTCACTGTGTTGCGGGCTAAATCATATTTTCTGTGCATCTTCATTAATTATCCCCATCTCCAAGTTGAAAAGCAAACCTTTTATCCAATGTGTTTATGTAGTTGAGATTTACTTTCATTTTTCAGTTGACAGCTTTGTTTGTCTTTTTAATGTTTTTTAGTCTTTATATAGATAACTACATGGAACAGTGGTGGATAAGTGGTAGCTAAAGATTGGCTCATTAAATTGGAGCATGAGCACATGAACCATTTCCAGATTTTTTTGTCACTTACTTCATCTGCATTGTGACGGCATAACTTTCTCCCATAATTTTCGGTTCTAAGAAAAACTTCCTAAACATATCCGTCTTTCTATCGGCAGCAAATCCCATTTCTTTCCTTTGCCTTGGTCTTCATTTTACCCTCCCAGTTCTGCAAAACAGCCTCAGAATTGCGACATTTTTATTTTATTTTATTATATATGTCGCCTTCTCATTTTCCCTTCTCTGCTTCGAACAAGAAATGTGTATGTTTGTTAGGCCATTCATATGGTCACATTATTTACTTCTACATTTTGATCATGGAAAGATTAAAAAAATGCGTGTAATGTGAAATCGACATTGCCTCAACATTTCATTCAATCTTTCTTGCCACAGTACGAAGTCTTGGCTCCAACAACCTTCCTGCAGGAGTGAAGTTAATCTTTGGAACTAATGGGAAATGGTTCAACCTATTGTGACTACATTCCTGCGCTCCAAGGAATAGAGTCCTAACCTACTCAACTGCTCCCTGTATCTCAGACCCTCCAGTCCTGGCAACATCCTCATAAATCATCTCAAAATCCAGCTTGACATCATCTTTCCTATATAATGGTGACCAAAACTAAACGCAAAATTTGAAATGTGGCCTCACCAACATCTTATATAACTGTAACGTGACCTCCTAACTTCTATATTGGAAGGAAGCTCTTTAATTAAGCACTGTCCTGAGGAATCCTGCATGTCCTGGGCTGGATTTAATTGATTTCTAACAACCACAAACATCTTCCTTTGTGGAAAAACATGGCAAACTATTGGTATGTTTTCTCGTTGACACCTATTGATTGCAGTTTTACCAAGGATTCTTGATGTCACAATAAACAAAAAGCAAACAGATACAAATACTGCAAATCTGAAATGAGAACAGAAAATACTAGAAGCATTCAGCAGGTCAAGCAGCATCTGTGGAGAAAGAAGCAAGATAAACATTTCAGGTCTCGGCTTTGACAAAGCGTCTTCAACATCAATTGTGTTTCGGGTCAAGATCATTCTTCAGACTCACTAAGTATCAACTGAAGAAGGGTCCCAACCCGAACATCACCTATTAATGTTCTCCAGAAATGCTGCCAGACCCACTGAGTTACTCCAGCACTTTACGTCCTTTTTTGTAAACCAGCATCTGTAGTTCGTTGTGTCGAAATCTTACCAAAGGCTTAGATGCTATCTGTGCTACATATTTGGGTGTTGTGCCTATGGAACTCTATTCTACACAAAGCCTAACTGGTCCAAATCTTCTCCTTCTGTGCAAAGTACAACAGTAACAAAATTGAAAATAGACAGAGCTAAGTGATCTGATCAGATTAAATCTCTTATCATGCTACATGCAGTCATAAATGGTGGAGGACAACCAACCAATGTATGGGAAAGACAGGTCATGCTATGTCATGGCCCGGGATGTGAGAACTGAAGTCAAGGCTGAAGCATCCATCAGCATATTCAGCCAAAATGCTAAGTGGGTGATACACCGTGACTTCCTTGTGAAATCCCCCCCATCACAGAAGATGGACTTCAGCTTTTCCAATTCACCCCATTTGATACAGAATTAGCTGAGAGCACCGGATACTGGATATAGAAGAAAGACACAAAATGCTGGAGTAACTCAGCGGGACAGGCAGCATCTCTGGATAGAAGGAATGGGTGACATCACATATCCATGTTCTCCAGAGATTCTGCCTGATCTGCTGAGTTACTCCAGCACTTTGCATCTTCTTCAGTAAGATTGACTGGGAGTGTGTGCTTTTAATAAAGTGACTATTGCCATGTAATCTATGTGACGGTGTACACCTGGTAAAGGCAAGGCACAAAAGATTAAGTTAACAAAACCCTGGATAAAGATAAGGAGTTTTTTAGGGAGAGAATGAGGAACACATGGTAATGGATAGGTTTTGAAGTCTGAAACTGAATTCGCATTCAGAGTGTTTCAGGCAATGTACCATATTGATTTATCCAGTGAACAGCTCGGAGAATTATTTTACATAGTATGAAATCATTTAAAACCCATAGACTATGTTCAGTTCAAATTTAGTGCCTGCCATCCTAGATACCAGCAAAAGCCTATGTGCTGCTCAATTTTAAAGCATTACATTTGTCAACTTTCTCCTCATTTTTGGTTTTATCAAATTTGTCGTTTCTCATGTCTAAGATGCACAACAAATGCAGTTGGATTATTTCATCAGGAGAAATGATAGACAATGCAACTGTGTTTTATTTTGCCTTTCATCAACAGTAAAGAACCAACTCTAAGGGAGGAGGTACTCATCACAATTGCAGCTTTTCCTTTTCCTAATTCATCCATGGCATTCAATGGGGATTAGTTGAAAGTGTAGTACAGAATTAAATAAGGAAGCTCATAGCACTTAGCTATATTCACTGAGACCTTTAGGGAACTTTCCTTGGTTTCAGTGCATAACACTGCTACCCCTTCCACCTAGTCAAACCTTCAAAAGTTAATGTCTTTACTTAAAATGGGAGTTAGCACAATTTTCTTTGTAAAATTGCAAACACCTCAAATACTGCTATATTGAAAAGGAAATATATACTTTTGAGTTCTTGCATTAGACTTAATGGACTACCATTCAGCTGAATAGATAATTAAATGGATCATGGAGTTATGACTAATTGGTCACCCAAAGTAAATAAAGCTGCAGATGGAGTCAGGGATAACGCCAGAAATGCTGGAAGAATGCTGGGTGGTGCAGAGGTAGAGTTGCTGCCTTACAGGACACCTGTGTTTGATCCCGACTACGGGTGCTGTCTGTCTGGAGTTTGTACGTTCGCCCCGTGACCGCGTGGGTTTTGTCTGAGATCTTCGGTTTCCGCCCACACTCCAAAGACGTACAGGTTTGTAGGTTAATTGGCTCGGTATAAGTGTAAATTGGTCCTAGTGTGTGTAGGATAGCGTTGATGTGCAGGGATCGCTGGTCGGAGTGGACTCAGTGAGCCTGTTTCCGCGCTGTATCTCTAAACTCAGACAGTCACGCAGCATTTGTGAAAAGAACTAGTTCATGTACCAAAAGGTTTTTCTCTTCACAAATGCTGCTTGACCAGCTGAGATATTCCAGCATTTCTGTTATGGTTTACCCAAAGGACCTCACTGCAGTTTGAGACAAATTAATTATATTGTTCCTATTAGCCTGCAGGCCAAGATACAACACCAGCCAAGCACGGTCTTGGATGCTCAGTTCAATTTTTCTCTTTCTATTTTTTTGATAGCTCAGCCATGGTTGAAACATATCTGCTTGAGGAAAATTATAGGAATCTGTTTTCTAACCACTTTATTGTGTATTGATTAAGAGAGCAATACATGCATCTGAAGAGTCGGCAAATTATACAGTCACATCATTTATACATGACAGAATTCTGGGTAACCATGTTTATTTGTAAATATAGATGGATCTTTAGTTTAATCTCCAGTCCAATCATTTGTGGTATAGTTATTACAGTTGAACTGTGTCTTATGTATTCAAAGGAAATAATTCCAAATTGGTAAAAATCAATGTAAACCAATGGTGAACAAATATTGATTGAGCTTGACACCAACCTCGAGCTAAAGAACGAGAATATGATGATTGATAGACATCGTGCTCCTTGGGGAATTTGTAACAATGCATTGTGAAGTAAACATTAAAAGAATTGAACTGCAACAAGCGAACCATTACACTCGCTGATGTTTATATGATTACAATTAACAAGGCAACTGTTAATTAAGAAGGCAGAATGCATTAAGATTGGTGTGGGATTTGATATTTGTGCTCGGAGAGAGTGCAGGGTCAGATAAGTGGAGGCTGACTACCAAGACAGTGTGCAGACTGCAGCAGCAGAGAAGATTAAGCTGAACTGTGCATAGCTTCCGAAATGCTTCCTGTGGATATTTTATTTCCTGAAGTCATAACATCTCCATGCAGGAGAGACTATTCACCTTTCAACCAACAGGCTTGTTTTGGAATCCAGAATCAGTGGTCTAAAATTATTGAAATGGGAACCCTGTGTTATTTTTGATGCATGACCTTGCACTTTCCAATTTACTTAACTTTTCACTAAATTGAAAATGGTGCACTGGGTGCTTATATTTAATTTCACATTCAGCAAAATGTTCACCTTAGAAACAAAAGCAGTGATAATTATTTCCGTTTTTCAACAGGATTGGTGAAAGAACCATTGTAAGTGAAATGTGTCTCAACGATTGGCAAGCTAGCATTTTTTTTATTGCTTGCTAAAGATTCCTGATTCAAGCATAAAATATGTCGATGTAAATGCTGTGAATTTTGTCATTTACGTCCAAAAGAGATTGTGAAATAAATATTGAATGACGATATCCCATAAGTGACTAAAAGCCACAAAAAGGCCACTTATTGTGACATATACACTGTGAATTCAGACATGAATCCAGATGCAACAAATGAACCATGACATGTGCTGATTGCAGGATTTCATTTATAACCTAGATGTGGTTGGGGGAAGGTGTGGTGTGTATAATACAAATCCTGCCAATTAGGCCAAACAAGGCCAACCTTACTTCATTATTCAGAGAGGTAGACAATAGCTATGTAGGAGAATGCTTAACAGGGTGAGGCACAGTAGATTTGAAGGCTTATCATTAATATTGAAATGGGTCGACAAAGTTCTCCATGGTGGATCAGGTGGAAGAGGAACTTTGGATTTCAAAGGTTTTGAAAGTGAGTTGGAGATCTCCATTCATCTTCAATCAACTCGTATTCCCCCTTCACCAGTTTGTTACAACCTATTGGTCCAGATAAGACATATCTCATGCAGGTTTCTACCATGCTGAAAGTGTGCTTCAAGAAAACAGGTGAAAATATCATACCTGAGAGAAGCAAGCATTACGATACGATGTTTAAGAAGGAACTGCAGATACTGGAAAATCGAAGATAGACAAAAATACTGGAGAAACTCAGCGGGTGAGGCAACACTATGGAGCGAAGAAAATAGGGTACATTTCGAGTCGAAACCCTTCTTCAGACTGATTTGAGGGTGGGGGTGGGGGGGACGGGAAGAAGAAAGGAAGAGTCGGAGACTGGGCTGAGGGAGAGCTGAGAAGGGGAGGAAAAAGCAGGGACTACCTGAAATTAGAGAAGTCAATGTTCATACCGCTGGGGTGCAAACTGCTCAAGCAAAATATGAGGTGCTGCTCCTCCAATTTACAGTGGTCCTCCCTCTGGCCATGGAGGAGCCCCAGGACAGAAAGGTCGGATTCGGAATGCGAGGGGGAGTTGAAATGCTGAGCCACCGGGAGATCAAGTTATTGCGAACCGAGCAGAGGTGTTGGGCGAAACGATCGCCAAGCCTGCGCTTGGTCTCACCGATGTAGAGCAGCTGACATCTAGAGTAGCGGATGCAATAGATGAGGTTGGAGGAGGTGCAGGTGAACCTCAGCCGCACCTAGAAAGACTGCTTGGGTCCTTGAATGGAGTCAACGATACGATACAATAGTACTTTATTCATCCCCTGAGGAAAACAGGTAAACCACCAGGTCACAACACACAACAGGTACATGAAAACTTGAAATTAAAATTATATTAAAAGTGAACAAAAAAAACTAGCGACTAATTGGGCTCAATAGCGCCGCATCCTCCATCAGGCAGTGCCCTGGTTTGAGAAGAGATATTTTGTCTCAAAAGATATAAGGAGGAGAGAAAAAGGAAAGAGAAGACCTTAGGTACACAAAATTGCTGGAGAAACTCAGCGGGTGCAGCAGCATCTATGGAGCGAAGGAAATAGGCGACGTTTCGGGCCGAAACCCTTCTTCAGAAGAGAAGAGGAGACCTTCCCTCCTTGCAGGAAAGAACTGCAGATGCTGGTTTAAATCGAAGGTTGACACAAAATGCTGGAGTAGCTCAGCGGGACATGCTGTCCCACTGAGTTCCTCCAGCATTTTGTGTCTACCTTCCCTCCTTGTGCAGGTTTATGGTTCCAGGATAGACACAAAAATGCTGGAGTAGCTCAGCGGGTTAGGCAGCATCTCTGGAGAAAAGGAATTGGTGACGTTTTGGGTCGAGACCCTTCTTTAGACTAGATTGTAGTTGGAAATTATTTCAGGACCCTTGTTAAATCTCTGGTTGAAGTCATTCTGGAATTGATAGGGTGTTAATGACTAAAATCCTACATTATTCCATTAAGTGCTGTAACTGGAGGATGTTCTGCAGTAAATAAAACAAATTGATGAGTTTAGTATGGATAGTTTGCGCTTTATTCATTTAAACAGTGAAATTCAGCACCACAATTAAAGATTTTATCTTTCTGAATTTGACAAGTTTATGTCTGGCAAGACCTCTAAGATGTATGTCATCATTTCAAAAATATCGTATTAGCGAATGAAACAGCATAGAAACAGGCCATTAGGCCCATCAAGTTTGTATTGACCATCAAGCACCCACCCATTTACACAAATTCCACATTAATTAATTATTTTTACATTCTCCCCATATTCTCATAATTCTCCCCTCTTCTAGATTAGAGTATTCACTGACACACCAGGGGTGATTTACAATGGCCATTGAATCAATCAACCTGAACATCTGTGGGAGATGGGGGGAAATTGCAGCAACAAGCGGAAACTGACACATTCACAGGGAGAATGTACAAATTCCACATAGAGAGCAGCTGAGGTCAGGATTAAATCTGGGTCGCGGACACCCCGATCCAGAGGCTCTACTTGGCAGTGTCACTATATCTAATGGTGTTGCAATATCATCCATCACTAGACGCAGTGATGATATCTCACCTTGATTGTCATCAAAAAGATTATGTGTTGACTGTCCCTGCATAATTGGGGGTTCACCATAGACATCTTCATCTCACCACCTTCTCCACAATTCTCCTGGTTATCATACACAACGTTAACTGGTCTGTTGGGGGGGTGGAAGAAAACAGGCTACAGGAGGAAATCAGCAGGTCAGGCAGCAGCTGTGGAAGGAAACGGATAGATGACGTTTCGGGTCAGGAGCCTTCTCATTTCTCACTGACCATGTCAAGATAATTCTTACAATCACATTGTTTCATTATTTCCCTGAAATCACATCTTTTCCGCTCTGATCTGTTGGGTGGTCTCAGTATAAAAACTTTGTGGTGCAAGCTGAATATTATCTACTAATCACTTGTGTTATGATGGCTGTGGAAACAAAGAACTGCAGATGCTGGTTTTTGTTTACCAGTACTATTCGGCGACTATTCAGCGGGTCAGACAGCATCTTTGGAGAAAAAGGGTGGGTGACGTTTCGGGTTGGGACCCTTCTTGAGTTCCTTGTGTCGCTAACTTTAACTCTCCCTGTGTGGCTTGCTGTTTTTGTTTACTAGTAATTCCGTGAATGGTCTACTTTTCGCAACTGCATTAAAGGTACATGTTGACGGAATGAAGTGTGGTATATATTGCCTGGGAACATGATAGAAGCTGGAGAAATGTGAACTAATGAATTAAAAGCATCTTGTAAGTGTATTGGCACTATATTGTGCCAATCAGGGAAGTGACAACTCTAATAAATTTAAAGTCCCTTTTAGATGTTCAATTGTTCAAAATTGATTCTTTACAGGTAATGGTTATGCTTTTAGTTTAGGCATCAATAAAAATTAGCAGCTCATGGCATTTCACATAAACTGAGGATATGGGTAAGCCAAAATAAGACAAGTTCATAAAACAAACTGGCCATCCAAAATGGTTTGACACCACTGCTGACCCTTGATTGTCATTTTCAAAATTGTAGTTTTCAAAATTGGGTTGGTATACAAGGAATAATTGAGATTAAATACTGCTGTGGCCCTCAGGTAGAATTTGAGGCTTATTTTGCATGCAATTGGACCTATAATGCCTTCCTTAGTCATGTATTGCAGATAGGACATGTTGCTAAAGTATCAGCCTCAATAAACTCCTCTGGCAGCTTGTTCCATATACCCATTACCCTCAGGTTCCTATTAAATCTTTCCCCTCTCATCTTAAGCCTATGTCTCCTAGTTCTTCTTTCCCTACTCTGGAGAAGGTCTGTACATTAGCTTATGAAGTCGATGCCCTCACAGGTGAAGACCATTGTGACAAAAGCCTTTTTCATAACTCTGTCAGTTTCAGGGAACGATGTACAGGTAGTTGTACTACTAGATCCCTCTGTCCTACAACACTTTCCAGGGCTCTATTGTTCACTGTGAAAGCTGTACACTGGTTTAGCTTCTCTTAATTGTGACACCGTGCACATATTTTAATTAAATTCCATTTGTCATTCCTCAGCCCACTTTCTCAGCTGTTCAAGATCCCATTATAATTCTTTACTGTCTGCAATATCTTCTATTTTAGTGTCATCTTCAAACTTACTAATGATGCTTTGTGCAATCTCATCCAAATCATCAATATAGAGGGCAAACAACAATGGGCCTGGCACCGACTTCTCAGGCACACTACTAATTACAGGCCTCCAGATTGCGAAACACCCTTCCAACACCGCTCTCTGCTTCCTACCACCAAGCCAATTAGTCTGAAGAAGGGTTTCGGCCCAAAACGTTGCCTATTACCTTCGCTCCATAGATGCTGCTGCACCCGCTGAGTTTCTCCAGCACTTTTGTCTACCTTCTATCTTTCCAATTAGTTAGCTGTCCCTAGATCCCATGTATTCTACCCTTCGAAAGCAGCCAACTGTGTCAAAGACCTTTTTGAACTTCATATAGACTGACATCAGAATTTCCCCTGAATAAGGGGATTAATAAAGTATTTATCTATCTATCTACTGCCCTACCCTCATTAATCTTCTTTATTACTTCTTTAACCTTCTTGGTTCCCTACTCCTGCTAGCCTTGCCCTTCACTGTAACAAGAACATGCAGATCTTGAACTTTGTTGTCTCACTTTTAAAAGCCTCCCACTTGCTGGACATCCCTTTACCTACAAACAACCTATTTCAATTAACTTTGGCATGCTCTAATCTAATACTGTAAAAAATAAGTCTTTCCCCCAATTTAGAACTTTAACTAGTGGAATTTAGAATGTTCTTTTGGTAGATACCAATTGCCTTGGAATTAACATTTGCAGAATCTAATCCATCCAAGCATCCTCATCGGCCCATACATACTTATAGAATGTCTGAACAAGGGTCTCAACCCAAAACGCAACTCATTCCTTCTCTCCAGAGATGCTGCCTGACCCACTGAGCTACTCCAGCATTTTGTGTCTACCTTCGATTTAAACCAGCATCTGCAGTTCTTTCCTACACTTATAGAATCCTAATTCTGAATAACCATAACTGTATTTTTACCAAGTTGTTTGTTGAAGTATGTTGATCAAATTAGCTGCATTTCCTGGATTGCAATGACGGCACATCAAAAATACTCTTGCCTGTGAAACACTTTGGGACATACTGAAGTGCAAACATGGTGGAAATGTAAGAACTTTTAAGCTTCCTATTGCAGTTCCCATTTGAGCTTTTCTGCTGCATTTACAGTTCTGATTTGGAAATCTAGTTAATTTTTTAGGATTTGTTGGCATTTCAGTGCACGTGGTATGAAGCAGATTTGTTTGATATCCCTCATCTTAAACAATTGTCAGCTTGGTAAGATATCTATTCTGTTTTTCAAAGCTACTTCCTTGCTTTAACTGCCAACAAGCTTTTCTATGAAGATGATGTGTGAAATAATGGGTTATTTTGTGTTCAAGAATAACTTGACCCATGTAAACCTGACAGTCTCACAATGATAAGCCATGGGTTGCACTCTGCCATCGCTTTGACAATTGAACGAGTTTCTCTCCCTATTTTAGTCATCCTTCAGAGGAGGCTATGCAATTTTTCAGATAATAGCAAATGATCGGTGGATTGTCCTCTTAAATTTTAGTGACAATAAAAATATTGCCTTTCAGAGGGTGAAGAACAGATGTTCTTTGCTGTGAGTCAGTGCAGTTTGCAGTGGAGATGTTTTCAAAATGAAAAGTGAATGATTGTGGATAAGCACCATTCACGTTTTTGTTTGTATCACTATATACACAGTTGAAGGACCATGGAGATATAATAATTCCTGTTTTCAAAAGAACTGCAATCATCTGATTTTTATATAACAACAAAATAAAGGTATTCTCCATTTGCTCTTTTGCTGTGAACCTAAATAAATAGCAACAATCAACACCAACATGGGTATACATTGGTGATAATGAATTGGTGAAAAAAGAACTAGGCAAACGGATTTGTTCAGCCCTCTTGACCCAACTTCAATTTTGTAGTTCACATTTGTGACAGGTCTCAAGGAACAGTGATATTTTGTTATAGATTATTTAGATGTAGCTTTTGTGATAAATAAAAGGCAGCAGTAACTCAGTGGGTCAGGCATCTTCTATGAAGAACGTGGATTGGTGACGTTTCATGGCAGGACCCTTCTTCGGCTTTTGTTATTGTGGATTTGTAGCAGGTTTTTTTTGGAAAACATTGTTCAAAATAGGTGGCAGTTCATAGGCACATCCATATTTCTGTGTATTTGTCAGCTGATGTATCGTATGATTTGAGAATTATATGAGAAAATGGCTAAAAAAATGAGTTGATTTTGCTTATCTAGTGATTTTGACTAAGTACACCGATACCATCTTCACTTGTTATATTGTTTAAACAAAGTAGATATGTGCCCACCAACAATATTTGAGCATTTATAAAGTCATACGGCACGGACACAGGCCTTTCAGCTCAACTTTCCCATGCCGACCAAGATACCCCATCTACGCTAGTCCCACTCGTTTGGCCCATATCCCTCTATTAGGTCTCCCTGCAACCTCACGGGCACCAGAAAAAAACAATCCAAGTCTGTCCAACCTCTCTGTGTAGCTAATACTCCCTAATCCAGGCAACGTTCTGGTGAAGGTACACAAAATTGCTGGAGGAACTCAGCGGGTGCAGCAGCATCTATGGAGCGATTCTGGTGAACCTCCTCTGCAACCTTTTCAAAGCCTCTACTTCCTTCCTGTAATGGGGCGACCAGAACGGCATGCAACATTCCAAACGTGGTCTATCCCCGAGCTGACACTTCCTAATCTTAATAAAAATTAAATTTAAGTATAAAAAAAAAAATTGGCCCTTGTGAATAATTCAGTTTGCACCAAATGAAAAATCTTAAAATTGATTTTGACAGAGGTAGACTAATAAAGAAATTTATAGTCTTCATTGGTAAATGAAATATATATTTTTAATTAAACTAATCAATCAGCACACCAGTGCAGAGATGGTAAGTCCCTGTGAGCATTATGTAGACGAGCCTCCCCCCACCCCCATCCACCTTGCTAATATTCGCTGAAGCACTTATGGCATTTGCATGGCTGAGAAATTCCTGCAGCTGTTCTCTCTGGGTTTCGCCCACATGGGGGTGGTACATACTACAAGGTTACCTTATTACCAGCGAAAGGTCATATGTTTGCTGTTGCTTTCATGTTTGCCTGCCTGTAATTATGATAAATTCCACCATCAGAAGCCACCAGCTGAGGCCTATTAAGAATTGTTGGCTCTTGCAGTTTACAAATTGTTCCAATATTAACTTTACAGCAAACTAAATTTGTACAAATGGTGTATAACATTTTAAGCTTATTGGGAAATATGTGTTCCTTGCTTTGCTGCCACAGTCTTGCCAATCATCTGAACTACGCCGAGATTCCCATTGAAGATTAATATTTTGCACTCAGCCACAAGCAACTTATTATAAAAGTATTTGGGAAAATTAAAAACATTAATTTAAATTACTTTATTTTTACATTGATAATCAGAGGCCCACTACAGGACCAGGTCCCTACATCATCAGTCATCGAGCACATACACACAGGCCAGGCTGCAAGTCACGGTTGAATGAATAACTGAAGTTTACTAGAGAATGTGCCTCGCAGCAAGCAAAGCAAGAATCTACTGTCAGCATGAGCCCACAACACTACTCCCAAGAAATAAAAGTCCACATGTGTAGGAAGGAACTGCAGACAGTGGCGGACTGGGTCTAAAAATATTGTTTGCCAGGAGACAAAGGGGGCCCACCCACAACTACAAGGCTATCATTTAACAGGGGCCCACTTGCCATCACTTGCTATCACTTCATCAGGGGCCTACTTGCCATCGGGCAAGCTGACACCCTGTCCAGTCCGCCACTGACTGCAGATACTGGTTTATACCAAAGATAGACACAAAATGCTGGAGTAACTCAGCGGGAGAGGCAGCATCTCTGGAGAGAATGGGTGACGTTTTGGGTTGAGACCCTTCTTCAGACTGAGAGTCAGGGGAGAAGGAAATGAGAAATGATCCACCACCTTATTTGTCCCTGGAAAATGTGGCTCACTTTCCATACATCAGGAGAATTCACCATCAACTATGCATCACAAAACCTTTGTTTTCTGAGGAAAAGAGTGCACAAAGACCAAGGCCTCAACTCTGGCATAAGTCTCATAGATTACAAAGCAGCAGTGAACCCTGCCCACTTGTATACCTCTAGGACATGGACAACCTTCATCATACATTTCAAAGCATTATAGAGCAAATCAGTATTTTCTTCACAAAATCCTACAAATCCAATGACAGGGTAGATTAATCAATGACTATCCTTTCCTGAGACAACATCCTCACCATTGAGGTTCTAGTTACATGCAGACAGACTACGTCATTTGCGTAGCTGACACGAGATTCCTGTAATAGGCACTGAACTCCAAGTTCCATCAGGTAGACAGAGAGAACAATTCAAGAACGAATGAATGAATTAATAAGTTTATTGGCCAAGTATTCACTTACAAGGAATTTGCATTGTTGCTCCGCCCGCAATTGACAACAACATACGGTGACAGTTAGGATTGACAACATTCCCAAAGGTCCTTGAAAAACTGAACATTCTTATCAACTCATGTGATTTCCCAGATGAACATCATTCAAAATGGAGAGGGAACATTTGAGGTGAAACTGAAAATTCTGAATCACTTTGTCTGCTGAAGCTCAGTGAAATCAGTGGGAGAAGAACATTGCCTTTCTTGCCTGAAAAATCACACGCTTTCAGCCCAATATATGGGTTTCATCATCGACGTTCGAACCCACACACTGGCAGGAAGCAAATTATCCTTGACCATTTAGGGACAGAAGATGATGAAAAAGATGAGAAAAACCGATCGGAAATCATCCCACCAAAACTGGCAATACCTGTCATTATTGACACAGAAATTGTGGCTGAGGTTGTGTGGGATTGGAGATGATCAGCCATGATCACATTGAATGGCGGTGCTAGCTCGAAGGGCCGAATGGCCTACTCCTTCTTTAGTCTAGTGTGTGTGTGTGTGCGTGTGCGTGTGCGTGTGTGTGTGTGACTCTGTGTGTGTGTGACTGTGTGTGTGTGTGTGTGACTGTGACTGTGTGTGTGTGACTGTGTGTGTGTGTGTGCGTGACTGTGTGTGTGTGTGTGCGTGCGTGTGTGTGACTGTGTGTGTGTGTGTGTGACTGTATGTGTGACTGTATGTGTGTGTGTGTGTGTGTGTGTGTGTGTGTTTGACTGTGTGTGTGTGTGTGTGTGTGTGTGTGCGTGTGTGTGTGTGTGTGTGTGTGTGTGTGTGTGTATGTGTGTGCGTGTGTGTGTGTGTGCGCGTGCGTGTGTGTGTTGTCAATTAAGATTAGGTTCTAAGCCAAGTTATCCTATATTCAACATTTCTTGGTATTCAAAGAGAACTGATTTCTTGATGGACCTGTAGGAATAGTGGCACAGCTATCATTAGAACAATACATGCCATATTTTTTATTTTTATTTTAATAGATAACTTTCATTGGACTTGGATGTCATTGTAGACTTCGGTGAAAATGTAAAAATTATAATACAGCAGATCAGGCAAAATTGTTGTTTTCAATTGTGAAGCAAAATAGGTGGAAGATAGTTGGGGATAGGGGTGAGGGGACACCTTTAAAAACTGTGGCATGGACTTCCTGAGGAGTACATGATGATGTTAGAAATGATGTCTACCTTAGAAATCAAGATAGTTTTGATTCATTATTTAGACTGTATCATGGGATGGGGTGGCGGGGAGGGGAAGCAAAAACACTGGGTACATTGAAATAAATGTAGAATCCCTGGTGTAAACAAGATAGAAAGATCTATTCGTTCAAAGAAATAATCAAACTGTAAAAAAAAAGCTTTTTTTTTACAGTCTATTTTTATTTTTATTTTTTACTCTTCTCACTTCCTATCTCTTGGGAAGTAGCTGACCTCTGAATGGCTCTATCTCCTGGGATTGTTAACTCATCACTTGGGGAATGAAAGAGGAAGCACAAGCTATGCCCTGTTGAGTCACTCACTAGACTAGCGGCAATCAGTGAGCTTCAGCTTTGATCTGCTTCTCACATGAGAGATAAACACCAGTGTGAATTCTGGCTGATACTTTTGCCAGCATGTTCCTTTCCCGTGTTGTTCAGAATTATGTTACTTGACTTTATGATTGCATAACATTGGGGTTTTGGCTGCTTCCATTCGTAATCACTGCATGTGCTTTAACAGCTAATGTTTCTCATGGGTTCCTTTATTGATTTTACACCTGGCCTCAGAGCGGAAGATAGTATGGAGGCTAAATTCCTTTTCACTGATGTTATTTGGAAATTATGTACAAATCCAAGTCATTTATCTTTATCTCTCAAAATGCTGAGCTACTGGCATTTTTTAAAACAATAAAAGTGACAACTGAAGCACTGTAACAGGCATCAGGCACCATTTAAACAGACAATTATTTTAAAATCCCTCTCCCCTAGATTCGATAAAACTCAAAATGTTCATGTTTTGTTACAAAGATGTATCAAAGACCTTTATAGATGGTACCTTGAAACCCTTGTAAAAGCTGTGCTTTTGTGTGCAAGTTCTGAAAGATTTATTCCATCAAACATGATTGTTTGTTCCAGTTAATAAAAACATAGTAAAATTGTGGCCTCTCATTATTAATAATTATGTTCTTTGTATGTTCTCAATATGTGTTGAGAGCTGCCTAATGGGCCTGTCCCACTTACGTGTCTTTTTCGGCGACTACCGGCACCCGTCATAGGTAGTTGCAGGTCGGCGAAATTTTTTAACATGTTGAAAATTCAGCGGCCACCAGAAAGACGCTACACCGCTTTGGGCGACCGACGAGACAACTCACGACCATACAGGCGACGCCCTGGCGACATGTCGTGGGGTGAAGCCTGTATGGTCGTGAGTAGTCGCCCAAAGAGTCGTACCTTGTTCTGGTCGCCGCTGGATTTTCAACATGTTGAAAATTTTCGGCGACCTGGGACGACCTCTGACGGGAGCCAGCAGTCGCCGAAATAGTCATGTAAGTGGGACAAGCCCATTACAAGGGCAATTAGGTTTTTTTTAAATTGAAACACAGAGTAGATAGTAGCTTTCAGACACTGTATTAGAATATGCTAAAACTAAGATTATTAACGTGCATTATTAATGTAATTAGAAGTGATAGAAAAATGGCAAAGCTGTCCTTTTTAAAACCTATTATAAATTTGTGAAAATCAATATACATAGAAATGCCAATAGCAATTGGCAGCAAAGAAAATAAAAGTTAAATGTTACAAAACAATAAAGCAAAAGCAAAAACCAATGGTTGAATTGTACGTTTTTGTCACATGTACCTAGGTACAGTGACATTTCTTTGCATACAGTTCAGTAAAAATCTTACTATACATAGGTACAAGAGTGTTAGAATGGTAGTTTACAGTGAGACAGCACACAAGAGTCGCCATATTTTATTATTAATGTTTTATGTGTCATTCCAAACTGTCACTGTATGTCATGTTGTCACGTGGGCAGAGCACCAAGGCAAATTCCTTGTATGTGAATACTTGGCCAATAAACTTATTCATTAATTCATTCATTTCCAGCACCGTTTTGCATGTTTTAAGTTAAAAGTTGTTAAAAATAAACACTTAATAACAAATTAGGGGACGATCAGCCATGATCACAATAAATGGCAGTGTTGGCTCAAAGGGCCGAATGGCCTCCTCCTGCACCTATTTTCTAAATGTTTCTGAAGGTAACTTTTTGTTATTGAGCTATAAATTAGAATGAAACTGTACTTACAATGAGATTTGACAAGTCAAAACCTTTTTCCTTGCTTCTCTTCCTAACTCTTTTTTCATGAACTCATGCACAGTGACACTGAGCAACTCTCATCCAGAATGGATATGACACCTATTTTTGGTTTGCCTTTGAAATTCATTCTTCCATTTTAACGCTATTCCGTTAAACCTATTTACAAATATTGCTGATCCAAGCACAGAATTCCAAAGTGCTCTTCTAATTCAATTTCTGTGCTAAACATTGGGTTATCGTAATCTATAGCTGGTATTTTACAACTTATTGTCAGGATTCAACCAGAATTGGTTTAATTGTTCAAATTCCAGAAACTAAGACATGATTTGGTACCCATGTTAACTGGAAATGGAGCTTGGATGAGAGAATAAATGTAAAGGAAATTGCCTATTGACCCTGATAATTAAGAGATTTTACCAATTACCTGAAAACTATTAAGTGAAGAAGAAGAATCTGAGTAAATTGTGCTAATTGGTTATGCTCAGGTGGGCTACTCAGAAGAGGAAATTTATAAACAATAGTATTTTCCATTATTGCGCTAGATGCATACAAACTAAATAAATTGGCATGGTCTCCGTGCTAGCTATGATTTCTGTTAGCGTTAACACCTGAATGTCTTCACTGTTCATTGTTATTCATGGTTAAGTAAGCAATTCAGGGCTGTGAAAATGCTCGCGCTATAGGTTCGAGAGTTGATTTCACAGCACTTAGCTCAACGTCAGAACTGCATCAGTAAGCTTAAATCTGCTTAGCCAGACAGTTTTGGTGGACTGAACTTTTTAGCAAGCCGATTTCATTTAAAGCAATTTATAGACAAGACACGTAAACAAGTTTTTAGACTTGGACAAGAACAATCTGAATTTATTCCACCTTTGAAGGTGGTAATATTTTGTTCCATTGAATCATAGTCAATTTGCTCACAGAATTTTGTTTATTTGCGACTCATTCTTGATTATGCTGGTGGCCTTGGCGAGGCCATTTGATTTATCCTGCTTTTGCCGTTTGACGAAAAGCTACCTAAAATCCTAACTTCACGCACTTGGTCCGTAGGCCAGCACGTCACGGCTCTTCAATGTACTTTCATGTCATTCCTTATCTACCCACCCCCCCTTCTCATCCTTGGGATGACAATTTTAATCAGGATGCACCACAGCATGGTTTGGGAACAACTCCATTCAAGACCGCAAGAAATTGCAGAGAATTGTGGACGCAGCCCAGTCCATCGCACAAACCAACCTCCCTTCCATTGACTCCATTTACACCTTATGCTGCAAGGCCACCAGCATAATCAAGGATGAGTCGCATCCCAGCAACTCTTCTCCCCTCTCCAAAAGTTCAAGAGGTATAGACATGTGAAAATGCACACCTCCAGATTCAAGGACAGTTTCTTCCCAGCTGATATCGGGCAACCAAACCACCCTACCAACAACTAGAGAGCAGTCCTGAGCTACTATCTACCTTATTAGAGATCCTCAAACTATCTTTGATTGGACTTACTGGACTTTATCTTGCACTAAACATTATTCACTTTATTCCCTTTATCCTGTATCTGTACACTGTAAATGGCTCGATGGTAATCAATTATTGTCTTTCTGTTGGTAGATCTAGATGTCAGCAGATCTATATCGGTGAGACCA